>NW_027512618.1:300000-430393 GCF_048772815.1 Callospermophilus lateralis | reverse complement strand
TGAAATGCATATGTATATCAGGTGACTAGAATATTTCTTCCACCATTTTTGAAAGCAATATTTTAAAGGCTTATAAATTAGTATTGGGGATACAAATAGGTATACCCTGGGTCTATGAATATAAAGATGATTCTTTAATAGACCATACTGTGAATAAATAATATAACTGGTTCAAAATTTAAATAATGGATTGAATTGATATCTGAAAATATACAAGAAATCTTACATTGATATACATACATTCATTCCGAACAGTTATACATCTAATGATAATATTAGTGTTACGGTTTATTATGAAGAGTGTGTGAGTTTTGTTTCAAAAGTGATTATGGAAATCGAAAATAATGTGTTTGGAAAGAATCTCATGAAAAGAACAGTCAAGAAACATGGAGGAATACATGTCTTCTCAAGTAGGAAGTGATTGAAATTGAACCAAATGCCTATAAATTTGTAAAATTGTGGATGAAATGATATATCCTATATTGCCCATAAACTTCAGAAATAGTAATGTACCAGTGTTGAATAAAAATGAACTTCAAAATACACATCATGTCCCATAGGTGTCTACTTGCATTGATGTTAAACTGGGTGAGTCACTGTAGAAATATTAGGATTTCTTAGCACCATTCCCTGAAGTTAGTTTTCAGTACTAGGAAACAAATATGTATTTCAGTGGATGTATATTTCTAAGAATAATTTTGTGAAAAATTGATTATATATCCCCATACAGGAACATGAATGAATTTAGGCAGTGTATAGTAAGACACTTATATTTCATATTTTGAAAATCTGGAGACTATATATATATAGACACAAACACACACACATTATAATGTAGCAATATATATGCCAATTGAAATTCATCATGAAAAATAACTCATCTGCATATCAAAAAATATTCATTATACTGAACATGGATTATGTATAATGTTGTTCATCTAGGAAGGTGACCCATGGGTTGAATTTTTAGTTCCAACAGCCTTTAGGAGAAGTGATCTCTTCTCACAATTTGTATCTGCCAAGTCAGCCACCTCACAAGAATGTACGTGTGAAACCAGGTAGGATTCTATTTGTGCATATAAAAATACATGTGCTTAATAGGCTAAAGAGAAAGAGAGACAGAAATTCACATATTTCTTAACTTTAAAAACACATGGAGAATTATTTCAACAAATAATTGACTAGATTTATAACTCCTACCTTATATCATGCAAAAGGCAAGTACAACTACACACCATGCCTCTTCTGAACTGCTTGTATTTCTATTCTGTTTTGGTTATTTTTCTCATCATATTAGTATTAGTAGTCAGAGTCTATAAGGGTATGGGCTAGTGTCAAGGATTCAGTATTTCGAATGAAAAATTGAAAAATGAATCCAATGTGTATGCAAATATGTGCTACAAAAAAATCTTCCTTCTCTCATATAGAAGAATGACTTGACATTACCATTGCCCCAAGTAAGTAACAATTAGAGGAGAAGAGTTAGAAAATCTGTAAATATATATCTGCAACGAAAATGCTCAGGAGTGCACAACCTTGGAGGTGGTAGAGGAGTTTCCAAAAGTAAGTGACATGGGAAATACTCCACAGACATGAAGATCTGCTGGCCTAAACACTTCTTGAGAAACTGCCTTTGAGGTTGGGCACTTGAAATATATGCTGTTTTCAGGAGCTTTCGCTTCCTTTATAGTGAGACCATCTAAGCTGGGTCTGCATCTATGTGACCTGGAGGACATGGCATCTTATTTTCCAATGAACATGAGGCAGCAATGCTGAATTCTCTCGTTGTAGGTAAACTATTGCCACTGGGGGCTAAGTGTCTCCCCGTGTGGACTGTGAAACCATTTGGTCATCTTCCACTTTTCGTGGTGTTTCTTGCTGCTGCACTGGTAGTTTGGTATTGGCATCACGAAATACAAGGAGTTCAACTGGGACACAGTGGTGGAGGGAGTTCTGTCACGTGTGGTACGTGTACCCTGGTCTACAGTAGAATGCACCAACCAGGCTTCTATCCCACATAGCTTGCCCCCTTGATCATAGCAACCTGATTCTAAACATTACTCTGAAACTTCTCCATATAACAAGATGCCTTTATATACAATGGTCTGATGGCTGCACCATGTCTGTCTCAAGACAATTGAAAGTCAATGGCAGATACACATGGCCCCACCACAGATGTTTTATCACACACCTTCCCACCACTGCTCTAGGCCCACTACTCTGCAGTCTCCAACTTTCTGGCATCTCTGTTCTAAACATTTTCATGAAGCCCAGTCAATCAAGGCACTGTCTGGTATACTCATGATCAGCAAAAGTACATCAAAAGGTTCTCCAGTGCCATCTGGTCATGAAAATTTCTAAACATTCATGGTATTGATCTAGACAAATTTCAAGGATGAAGGTGGAGGCACTGTGGGTTTCAATTCATTCAGGGACCATTAAATGTTGAGGAAGCTCATTTCAATGAAAGATCTGGAGAACACTCACAGGCAAGGCTTCCCAAAGAGTGGCCAAAAGGTCACATGAAGCCAGGCCCATTGAGGTCTACAATGTGAGGTCCATGTGTGTTTTGACTCTCAACTATGGGTGCCAAGTCTTTCAGAATAAAATCATGTGATATCCTAGCTGAGATTCTCAGTACTCTTGGGAAAGCCACCCTGGGCCTAGATCTCAGTTTCAAAGGGCGACTCTCATGTGTGGCCTCCTGAAATCGCAACACAATTCATGGCAATACTTATCTGAGGTCAGTTCCAGAACTCATTCTCTAAGGGGAATCACACCAGTGTTCAAGCCCAGTTGGACCCAGTCATCTCTTCCATCTGCCACACAAATGACCACAATTAAAACCAAAACACTCCCACATTGTCCTCATCTTCTTCCACATAGACACTCCTCATAACCTCTGGCTGGAGTTTTTCATGAGGGGCACAGCCCAAGACAGTGGCCCAAATAAGCTTTCTTGCCCCTCATTTGCCTAAAGTCAGGGTGGCCTGGACACCCTTCCTGTGAACCAGGAGTGATTAAATAGGCCTGCCATTAATACTGCTCCACTTCTCCACTTTGAGGCCTTCTTACTGTGGGGTTTAGTTTCTTCTTTTTTTAAAAAAAATTGAAATTTAATTGGAAAGTTAAAAAAAAATTGTATTGCAGAATATTAAATTTTTTATGCAAAAGCCTTTATCTTGTTTGTGAGGGAAACCTTGATGCCTTGCCAATCTGGTTATATGGAGACACTGAAAATTTTCTGTTACATACTACATGGATGAATGGCTACAGCACATCGTTTTTTCAAACTGAAAGGCAGATAACAGCAAGTAAGATAACAAATAAAAGCCAATTTTATTAAAAAATAAAGTTGTAAAATGTCTCAAATATTGGAAATTAAATTCCTTTTTTTTTCTTTTTTTTGGTTGTTCAAAAGCTCATGCTATATCATCTTTCATACATTTGACTCATTTGGGTTATGAACTCCCATTTTTACCCCAATACAAATCGCAGAATCACATCAGTTACACACTCACGTTTTTACATAATGGCATATTAGTGATTGTTGTATTCTGCTACCTTTCCTATCCCCTACTATCCCCCTCCCCTCTCCAACCATCTACCCTCTATACCTCATCTGCTATTGTTCAATTCTCTCCCTTGTTTCCCCCCCTTTCCCCTCACAACCTCTTATATGGAATTTTGTGTAACATTTAGTGTCTCCTACCATTTCCATATGCTTTCCATTCTCTCTCCCTTTCTCTCCCCCCACTCATCTCCATTTAGTGTTAATATTTTCCTCATGCTCTTCTTCCCTGTTCTGTTCTTATTTGCTCTCTTTATATCAAAGAAAACATTTGGCATTTGTTTTTTAAGGATTGGCTAGCTTTGCTTAGCATTATATGTTCTAATGCCATCCATTTCCCTTCAAATTCAATGATTTTTGTCATTTTTTAATGCTGCATAATACTCCATTGTGTATAGATGCCCCTTTTTTATCCATTCGCCTATTGAAGGTCATCTAGTTTGGTTCCACAGTTTAGCTATTATGAATTGTGCCGCTATGATCAGTGATGTGGCAGTATCCCTATAGTGCGCTCTTTTAAGATCCTCAGGGAATAGTCCGAGAAGTGAGATAGCTGGGTCAAATGGTGGATCCTTTCCCTGCTTTCCCAGGTATCTCCATACTGCTTTCCAAATTGGCCTCAACATTTTCCAGTCCCACCAGCAGTGTACAAGTGTACCCTTTTCCCCACATCCTCGCCAACACTTATTGTTGTTTGATTTCATAATGGCTGCCAATCTTACTGGAGTGAGATGGTATCTTAGGGTGGTTTTGACTTGAATTTCCCTAACTGCTAGAGATGGTGGGCATTTTTTCATGTTCTTGTTGATGGATTGTATGTCCTCCTCTGTGAAGTTTCTGTTCAGGTCCTTGGCCCATTTGTGGATTGGTTTATTTGTTATCTTATTGTTTAATTTTTGAGTTCTTTGTATATTCTAGATATTAGGGCTCTATCTGAAGTGTGAGGGGTAAAAATTTGTTCCCAAGATGTAGGCTCTCTATTTACCTCTCTTATTGTTTCTCTTGTTTCGAAAAAAACTTTTTAGTTTAAGTAAGTCCCATTTGTTGATTCTTGTTATTAACTCTTGTGCTATGGCCGTCCTATTAAGGAATTTGGAGCCCAACCCCACAGTATGTACATCGTAGCCAAATTTTTCTTCTATTAGATGCAGTGTCTCTGATTTTATATCTTGCTCCTTGATCCATTTAGAGTTAACTTTTGTGCATGGCGAGAGAAAGGGATTCATTTTCATTTTGTTGCATATGGATTTCCAATTTTTCCTGGACCACTTGTTGAAGATGCTATCCTTCCTCCATTGCATGCTTTTAGGCCCTTTTTCAAATATAAGAAAGTTGTACTTTTGTGGATTGGTTTCTGTGTCCTCTATTCTGTACCATTGGTCCAGCTGACTTTTGTGATACCAGTACCACGCTGTTTTTGTTACTATTGCTTTGTAGTACAGTTTGAACTCTGTTATCGCTATACATCCTGATTCACACTTCCTGCTTAGAATTGCTATTGCTATTCTGTGTCTATTGTTTTTCCATATGAAATTCATGATTGCTTTATATATTTCTACAAGAAATGCCATTGGGATTTTGATTGGCATTGCATTAAACCTGTAGAGAACTTTGGGTAATATCGCAATTTTGATGATGTTAGTTCTGCCTATACATGAACAGGGTACATTTTTCCATCTTCTAACATCTTCTTCTATCACTTTCTTTAGAGTTATGTAACTTTCATTGTATAAATCTTTCACCTCTTTTTTTAGGTTGATTCCCAAGTATCTTATTTTCTATGAGGATATTGTGAATGGAGTGGTTTTCCTCATTTCAATTTCAGAAGTTTTGTTGCTGATATACAGGAATGCCTTTGATTTTTTTCTTGTTGATTTTATATACTGGCACTTTGCTGAATTCATTTATTAACTCTAGTAGTTTCTTTGCATACCCTTTAGTGTTTGTTAAATATATTATCATGTGATCCTCAAATAGCAAATATTTAAGTTCTTCTTTTTCTATTTTTATCCCTTTAATTTCTTTTTTCTGTCTAATTGCTCTGGCTAGTATTTCAAGAACTAAACTGAATAGAAGTGGTGATAGAGGGCATCTCTGTCTTGTTCCAGATTTTAGAGGGAATGCCTTCAGTTTTTCTCCATTTAGGATGATGCTAGCCTGAGGTTTAGCATATATAGCTTTTACCATGTTGAGGTAAGTTCTTGTTATCCCTAATTTTTATAGTGTTTTGAACATAAAGGAATGCTGTACTTTGTCAAACGCTTTATCTACATCTATCGAGATGATCATATGGTTTTTGTCTTTAAGTCTATTGATGTGGTGGATTACATTTATTGATTTCCATAAATTGATCCAGGCTTGCATCCCAGGGATGAATCCTACTTGATCATGAAGCACAATTATTTTGATATGCTTTTGTATTCAATTCACCATGATTTTATTGAGAATTTTTGCATCCAAGTTTATTAGAGGTATTGGTCTGTAGTTTTCTTTCTTTGAAGTGTCTTTGTCTGGTTTTGGAATCAGGGTGATGTTGGCCTCATAGAATGAATTTGGAGGAACTCCTTCTTTTTCTATTTTTTGAAATTGCTTGAAAAGTATTGGTATTAATTCTTCTTTGAGGGTTTTGTAGAACTCCACTTTATACCTATCCGGTCCAGGGCTCTTTTTTGTTGGTTGTCTTTTGATGGTTTCTTATTTTTCTTCCTTTGTTATTGGTCTATTTAAATTGTGGGTGTCTTCCTGACTCAATCTGGGCAGATCATATGACTTAAGAAATTTATCGATATCTTCTTTATCTTCTATTTTATTGGAATATAGGGTTTCAAAATACTTTCTAATTATCTTCTGTGTTTCTGTAGTGTGTGTTGTGATATTTCCATCTTTATTCCATATGTTAGTAATTTGAGTTCTCTCTCTTCTTCTCTTCGTTAGCATGGCTAAGGGCCTGTCGAACATATTTATTTTTTCAAAGAACCAACTCTTATTTATTTCAATTTTTACAATGTAGATTTTTTGTTTCAATTTCATTGATTTCTCCTCTAATTTCAATTATTTCTTGTCTTCTACTACATTTGATGTTGTTTTGCTCTTCCTTTTCTAGGTTTTTGAGGTGTAGTGTGAGTTCATTTATTTGTGGTGTTTTTTTCTTTTTTTGAGGAAAGAATTACAAGAAATGAATTTCCCTCTTAAAACGGCTTTCATTGTGTCCCATACAAACCGGTATGTTGTGTCTCTATTGTCATTTGTCTCTAAGAATTTTTTTATCTCCTCCTTTATGTCTTCTGTAACCCACTGATCATTCAGTAACATATTGTGCATTTTCCATGTGATGTAGAATTTTTCCTTCCTTTTTTTTTCATTGATTTAAAGTTTCAATCCATTATGATCAGATATGGTGCATGGTATTATCTCCATACCTTTATATTTACTAAGAGTTTCCCTATTGCATAATATATGGTCTATATTGGAGTAGGATCAATGTGCTGCTGAGAAGAACGTGTATCCACTTGATGATGGTTGATATATTTTATATATGTTGGTTACGTCTAGGTTATTGATTGTGCTATTGAGTTCTATAGTATCTTTATTCAGCTTTTGTCTGGAGGAAGCCAAGAGACTTCATCCACTATGACTGCCCTTTTTGCCATTTTAGTTTTGGATGCACACATGGGATCTTTCTTTAGATCCATCAGGTGCTGAGAATCTAAGGCACAGGCTCACACAGGGCCAAGATGCAGATTCAGAAACATCCCTTTCCAAAGCAGTTAAGCAAAGAGCCACAGGTGATGCCCATTTATTTCCATTTGAAAACTGTTTTCTTCAGTCTTCACAAAGGGGTTGCCGGAGGCAAAGACCTTCCTGACATTCAGGGCAACAGACAGGGAAGCAAAAGGCCCAAAGCAGGGTTTCTCCACTGAGACTTTCTTGGTCACACTGATATCTGAGTTTTCTGAGATACTCGCCATTCCCTTCAGCTATCCAGTACATTGCCATGTCACAGTGCTTGGGGTGGTACATATCTTGAACACAAAACCATGAGCGTATTCTAGAGAGTGGCCAGAATTCAGGAAGAAAACAGGAACTTAGGAAGATGGCGGGTGTTGCCCATTTATAAGGCAAGCTGCAGTTCATTCATAAATTGCACAGGATGAATGCTGGGAAGCTTTCTAGTAGACTGGACAAATCCCTTGATGCATTTTCTTTTCTAATTTCTACAACCACGGACACAATGGGATATATAGACACAGAAACACTCGCCTTGTCAAATGACTTACTAGAAACAGTCCACTCCAAAACTAACAAACCACCTTTCCTACCTATTCTGAGAACAGGAGACAAAACAACAAACCCACAACAACACCCACAAAGGCACCTCCTTCCCCCAGTAGGTCTCTGACTATCCAGAGTGTCCTCTGACTGGTGGGCCATGATATATTCCCCCATATTGGGGTGTCCTGTCTCTGATCTGGTCTCCGTGGCCAACTCTGTGATGCTGTCAGAAGCCAGCGATGAGCCACTACCTGCTTTCTCAAGAAAGGCCCCTCTTCAGATCTTCCTGGCATTTGGCCAACCTCACATCAGTATGTACCAAGAAAGACTGACTCTGTCCTTGGTAAATCCAAACAAGTTTGACCACTGGGACTTGCACTGGGACTGGCTTTGGGTGCCTGGCTTCCTGGATCCCATGTTCAGAGAGTTTCATCACCAAGGAAGTAAGTTGAGTTCATTTCCTTCAGGAACTGAATGAGGTCACTACCCTGGCAACCACATTTTCCTAACAGTTCCTTCCGAGGGTCCCATCAGATGGAGGCTGCACCTACTTGCTCTGACATTTTCACAAGTTAGAATGGTATATCAACCATAGGCACCCGGGATCAACTCTCCACACAGGCCTGGTTTGGTCCATCTTCACTACATTAAGAAAAGAGAGGCTGATTCAGACACATCCTTTCATCATGACCAGGATGTTTTCCATGTAAGATGACTTTTGCTCTCTCAGGTCCCTCATAGCTGCCTACATCTTCTCCAGGGATTATTTCTGCATGGACTTTTGATGTTGTCAGCTGGTGGAAGATCCCCTACCTTCCTGTATTGTAAGACCAACTCTGTTCCTGCTCTTCTGTAAATGAGATTGAGGGAACAGTGTATGGTTAGGGTTAATAGCATGTTCGATTTGGGTTAGGAATAATTATGCTGGATGAATAATGGTATTGGGAACCTGTGATATTTATAAGAATATAGACTTGAAATATATGTATGAGAACAGAGATCTAGGAAAGATTTGAAGCCCAGATAGGAATTGAAACCACGATTGGTATACTTAGCTTGAATTATGTTCTGCACCGAGGTCTCAGATAAATTGATATACAATGGCATAGGACCGTGTACCTCGGATGTTTGAATGTAGAAGAGAACATGCAGTCAAAAAGGGATAGTCTGTAGGATTAGGAAGATAGTCAGTAGGTTTAGGAAGAATAGTGAGTATAGGAGTTGGACCAAAAGTTCTTTAGCAATAGGGTTTCAGATAGAGAGTGAATGTAAATGTCAGCACATTTGAAGTTACAGTCACAATGATGAACTGGGGACAATATGTAGAAAAGCAGATATCAATAGGGACATTAAGAAATCAGGCATAGCATAAAGTGAGTGATAGGATTAGATATTTTCAAAAGGCTTGAGGTTGAATATATAATCTTAGGAAAAAAACAAATATGTAGTAACAAAGAGGATTGACATTTGAGAGCATTACTCAACCTGGACAGATGTTTTTAATAATCCATGCTCACTTTCCATTTAGGCTTTGGTACAATCATAAGTGTGATCTTTGCATTTTGTGTCCAGAATACTACTGTGATAAATGTATATGTAGATCTGGTGACATGAGTCTTTCTTCCACCATTATGGGGAGCAATATCCTGAAAACTTATAAATTAGTACTGGGGATACGAAAAGGTGTACCCTGTGTTGATGATTATTCAGATGATGCATGAATAGACCATATTGTGAATAAAGTATATAACTGGTTCCAACTTTATATAATGGATTGAATTTGCATCTGAAAAAAATATATGAAATCTTATATTGATATACATAAATTCATTCCAACCTGTTATATATCTAATGGTAATATTAGGGTTACAGTTTATCATGAAGAGTGAGTTTTGCTTGAACAATGATAATGGAATCGAAAATAATGTGTTTAGAATGAAGTCAAGTGAAAAGACCAGTAGAGAAATATGGAGGAATACATGTGTTCTGAAATAGTAAGTAATTGAAAATGAACCAAATGCCTATAAATTTGTGAAGTTGTGAATGAAAAAAATATATCCTATGTTGTACATAAACTGAAGAAATTTTAATGTACCAGTGTTTAATAAAAATGAACTTCAAAATACACATCATGTCCCATAGAAATCTATTTGCATTGATGTTAAACTGGGTCAGTTACAG
This sequence comes from Callospermophilus lateralis, assembly GCF_048772815.1. Classification (NCBI taxonomy): domain Eukaryota; kingdom Metazoa; phylum Chordata; class Mammalia; order Rodentia; family Sciuridae; genus Callospermophilus; species Callospermophilus lateralis. The sequence goes on along the minus strand of NW_027512618.1, from coordinate 420,369 downwards.
TAGAAATATTAGGATTTGTAAGCACCATTCACTGAACTTAGTTTTCAGTAGTAGGAAACCAATATGTATTTCAGGTGGTTGAGTATTTCTTAGAATAATCTTGTGTAAAGTTGATTATACACCCAAATACATGAATACGAATGAATTTAGGGAGTGTATAATAAGATACATATATTTCATATTTTGGAAATTCTGGAGAATATATATATATATATATATATATATATATATATATACACACACACAAATACACACACAAACACACACACACAAATTAATATGTAGAAATATATATGCCAATTGAAATTCATCATAAAATATAATTCATCCACATATCCAAAAATATTCATTTTACTTAACATGGATTTATGTATAATATTTTTTACTAGGAAGCTCACCCATAGGTTGAATTTTCAGTTCAATCAGTATTTAGGGGGAGTCATCTCTTTTCACAATTTTTATATTCCAATGTCAGTGAGCTCACAAGAATGTACGTGGGATACCAGGTAGGATAGTATATGTGCATAAAAAATACATGTGCTGACTAGGATACAGAGAAAGGGAGACAGGATTTTACATATGTGATAACTTTAAAAACTCATGAAGAAATATTATAATAAAAAGTTGACTAGATTTAAAACACATACTCTTGATAAAGCAGAAGGCAAATGCAAGTATACACCATGCTTCCTATGAAAGGACTGTATTTCTATTCAGTTAGGTTTCTTTTTCTCCATCATATTAGGATTAGTAGTCAGATTCTAGTAGGGTATGGGTTGGTGTCAGGGATTCAGTATTTCAAATGGAAAATAGAAAAATTAATCTAATGTGTATGCAAACATGTACTACAGGAACAACTTCCCACTCTCTTCTAGAACAATGGCTTGACATAACCATCACTCCAAGTAAGACACAATTAGAGGAGAGGAGTTAGAAAATCTGTGAATACATATGAGAAATGTAAAATGCTCAGAAGTTCACAACACTGGAAGTAGAAGAACAGTTTCCAAAAGTAAGGGAGACGGTAAACACTTCACAAACATGGAGCTCTGCTGGCCTAAAGACTTCTTGAGAAACTTCCTCTGTGGTTGGGAACATGAAATATTTGTAATTGTCAGGAAATTTAGTTTCGTTTGTAGTGACACCATGAAATCTGGGTCTGCATCTATGTGACCTGGAGGACATGGTTCCTTATTTTCTAATGAAAATGAGGCAGCAGTTCTGAATTCTCTCTTTGTAGGTAAACTGTGGCCACTGGGAGCTAAGTGTCTTCCCGTGTGGTCTGTGAAGCCATTTGGTCATGCTCCAATTTTCAGGGTGTTTCTTACTCCTGAACTGGGAGTTTCGTATTAGATTCATGAAATACAAGGAGTTCAACTGGGACACAATGATAGAGGGAGTTCTGTCACGTGTGGTTTGTCATGGTCGACAAGAGAATGTACGAACCAGGCTTTAATCCCACATAGCTTTCCCACTTGACTATAGCAACCTGATTCTGAACATTGCCCTGAAACCTCTCCATATAAAAAGATGCCTTTACATATAAGGGTCGGCTGCCTGCACCATGTCAGTCACAAGTCTTTTGGAAGACAATGGAAGATCCAGGTGATCCTACCAAAAATATTTATTTACACACCTACAGTCCACTGCTCTATGCCCACTACTCAGCAGGCTCCAACTTACTGGCATCTCTGTTCTACAACATTTTCACAAAACCCAGTCAATCAAGGCACAGTTTGGAACCATCATGATCAGCAACAGGACATTCAAAGTTTATCCAGTGCCACCTGGTCATGGGAATTTCAAAAATTTTATGGTATTTATCTAGCCATTTTTCAAGGATGAAGTTGGAGGCACTGTGGGTTTCAATTAATTCAGGAACCATTAAATGGTGAGGAAGCTCATTTCAATGAAAGCTCTGGAGATCACTCACGGGGAAGGCTTCCCAAAGAGTGGCCAAAAGGTCACATGAATCCAGGCCCATTGAGGTATACAAAGTGAGATCCATGTGTGTTTGTATTCTCAACTAAGGGTCCCAAGTCTTTAAGAATTAAATCATGTGATATCCTGGCTTAGAATCCCCGAGCACTGTGGAAAGACATCCTGGGCCTAGATGTCAGATTACAAGGGTGATTCTCATGCGTGACCTCCTAAAATCCCAACACTATTTTTTGCAATACTTCTCTGAGGTCAGTTCCAGAACTCAGTCTCTAAGGGTAATCACACCAGAGTTCAAGCTCCGGTGGACACAGTCATCTCTTCCAACTACCACACAATTGACCACAATTAAAACCAAAACACTCCCATATGGCCCTCATCTCCTTCCATATAGACACTCATCATAACCTCTGGCTGGAGGTTTCCATGAGGGGCGCAGACCAAGACAGTATCCACAATAATCTACCTTGCCCCTCATTTGCCTAAAGTCAGGGTGGCCTGGACACGCTTCCTGTTAACCAGGAGTGATCAAATAGGCCTGGTGTTAATACTGTTCTGCTTGTCCAATTTGAGGCCTACTGACTGTCAGATATTGATTCTTTATGTGAATTGGAGTCATGAGAAAACCCAAGCACCTATGGGCTAGCCTCTGCAGGTTTTGAAGAACTCGTTTGACCCAAAGGATTCCTATTCACACTTGATGGAGGTCAGGAACCTTACAGAGGAAGGCGAGAGACTTCATGCCAATGACTGCTCTTTTGGCCATTTTGGTTTTGAATGCACGCATGGGAAATTTCTTTAGATCCCTCAGGTGCTGAGAATCTAAGCCACTGCCTCATACAGAGCCAAGGGGCTGATTCAGACACATCCCTTTTCAAAGCAGTTAAGGAAAGAGCCACATGTATGCCCAATAATTTCCATTTGAAAACTGTTTTCTTCAGGCTTCACAAAAGGGTGGCCTGAGTCAAAGACCTTCCTGAAATTCAGGAAAACAGAACAATAGGTAAGCAAATGGTCCAAAGCAGGGTTGCTCCACTGAGAATTTTCTGGTCACACTGATACTTGAGTTTTCTGAGATGCTTGCCATTTCTTTCAGCTATCCAGTACATGGCCAGTCACAGAGCTTGAAGGTGGTACATATCGTGAACAAAAAACCATGGTCCTATTCTGTAGAGTGGCCAGAATTCAGAAAGAAAACAGGAACTTAGGAATATAGCAGGTATTGCGCATCAATAGGGCAAGCTACAGTCCATTCATAAATGGGGCAATTTGAATGCTGAGAAGCTTTCTACTAGACAGGACACATCCATTGATGCATTCTCTTTTCTAATGCATACAACCACGGACACAGTGAAATACTGAGACATAGAAACACTCGCCATGTCAAAAGGCTTACTAGAAACACTAAACTTCAATCCAAACAAACCGACTTTAATACCTATTCTAGGAAAATGAGACAAAACCACAAACCCACAACAACACCCACAAAGGCACCTCCTTCCCCCAAGTAGGTCTGTGACTATCCAGAGTGTCCTCTGACTTGTAGGCCAAAATATGTTCCCCCAAATTGGCCTGTCCTGTCTCAGATCTGGTCTCCTTGGCCAACTCTGTGAAGTTCTCAGTAGCCAGCGGTGAGCCACTACCTGCTTTCTCAGGAAAAGCCCCGCTTCAGAGATTTCCTCTCATTTGGCCTTCCTCACATCTGTAGGTACCAACAAAGACTGACTCTGTCCTTGCTGAATCCAAACAAGTGAGACCACTGGGACTGGGACAGGGACTGGCTCTGGGTGCCTGGCTTCCTGGATCCCAAATTCAGAGAGTTCCATCACCAAGGAAGTTAAGTGAGGTCCCTTCCTTCAGAAATTGAATGAGGTCACTGTCTTGGCAACCACTTTGTCCTAACTGTTGCTTTCAAGGGTCCCATGATACGGAGGCTGCCCCTACTTTCTGTGACACTTTCACAAGTTAGAATGGTATATCAACAATAGGCACCCAGGAATAGATCTCCACACAGGCCTAGTTTGGTCCAACTTCTCTACGTTAAGAAGAGAAGCTGATTCATACACAACCTTTTATCCTGACCAGGTTGTTTGCCATGGAAGATGACTTTTGGTCTCTGAGGTCCTTCATAGCTGCCTACCTCTTCTCCAGGGATCATTTCTGCATGTACCTTTGAGGTTCTCAGGAGGTGGAAGATTCCCTACATTTCAGTATTGTAAGATCAACTCTTTCCCTGCTCTTCTGTAAAGTTAGATTGAGGGAACAGTGTATGGTTATGGTTAATAACATGTTCGGTTTGGTTTAGAAATCATTCTGCTGGATGAATAATGGTATTGGGAACTTGCTATGTGTATAAGAATATATAGGTGAAATATATGTATGAAAACAGAAATCTAAGTATGATTTGAAGTCCAGAAGGGCATTGGGCTCTTGATTGGGATATGCAGCTTTGAATTACGTTCTGCAGAGCTGTCTCAATTAAATCGATATACAATGCCATAGGACCTTGTACCTTGGATGAATTAATGTAGAAGGAACATCTAGTCGAAAAGGGATAGTCCGTAGTGAAAGGTTAATAAAATAGGTACTTGTCACTTCCTGTTTTTCTGTATGCTTAACAAAACACTGTTGAAATCTTGAGAAATGTTTGCTAATCTTGTTTCCAGAATGTTCTGTTCCCAACTGCCAAACTGCAGAATGTACTCCCTCACTCAGTGTCATGCAAACCGCCCACATGCCCTCACCCATTAGTAAACTTCCCTCTCTTCCCTCTCCAAGGAAAGTATATAAGCTGTGCTTTAGGTGTTCTCAGGGCTCTCTGCTCTATTTAAGTGAGTTCTGAGCCACAGCATGCTGAACCCCAAATAAACCCATTGCTGTTGCATGAGACAGACTCTTGGTGGTCTCTTCCTTCGACACTCGCCCGACCTTTACATATTGAGGTTCCACCGAGTTCTGGCAGTGGCAGACGAGAGACCCCAATGGGCTCCTCTCGGAGCAAGTAAGGCGCCTCTTTCTGGTTTCAGGTTTCATGTTAGGGCTTGGCAAAATCTCTGGCGATGAAGAGCCTGAGCTCCCTCCGAAGGTGGCTGAGAGACGTGTCACGGAGACACAGGGCACCTCCCTGGGGGACGCCGCAGAAAACTCGGGAAATTAAGGAACAATAGTCTCCTCAACTCAGTGATATTTTGTTTCAGATTCGGTATTGTCATCCCATCGGGTTTTGCCGGCTACTCATTCCTGGTTTCAGTGTTTGACGTCCATTGCCTGTGTTTATGGTCTTGTCTTATCTGTGTCATGTGTCCTTGCTTTTGCTGTTTGTGTACCTTTCATTATGGGACAGAGCAGTTCAATGCCTCTGTCCCTGACCCTTGATCACTGGAACAAAGTCCGCTTAAGAGCTCAGAATCTTTCTTGTTTTAGTAAAATGCTGGACCTGGCAGAATCTCTGTGCCTCAGAATGGCCCACCTTTGAATTCGGATGGCCCCTTGAAGGATCTTTCTACTTCGCACTAATTTAAAAATTCAGAGATATTATCTCAGCCGGGGACACATCGCCATCTGGATCAACAGCCATATATCTTAACTTGGCAGAACATCTGCAAATCTCCTCCTCCATGGGTGAAGCCTTTCCTTGCCCCTGCCTCTGCTCCTACTCCATCCCCCATGATCTCTCAAACCCTCTCAACCTCCTCCTCCTCCACCCCCTGTTCTCCCCGAGTCACAGATTTGACTCTACTGGACTCTTCTTCCCTTACTAATCCCCTGCCCTTGTCCCCTAACCCACAACACCCTCAAATGGATTTCCCTGCTGCTGACTCAGCCTCTTTACCATTGGAGGAAGCTAAGCCGGTAATAGGGTCTGATAATGGACCGGTGTTCATGGCCCAGGTAAGTCAGGGGTTAGCCAGGAACCAGGGAATTAATTGGAAGTTATATTGTGCTTATAGATACCCGAGTTCAGGACAGGCAGATAGAATAAATTGAACCATTAAAGAGACCTTAAGAAAATTAAACTTAGAGAACAGCATAAAAGATTGGACTATGCTCCTGCCTTATGCAATGTTTCATGCAAGAAATACTCCCTCTGTTTCTTTGAGTAACCTTAGCCCCTGTGAAATTCTCTATTGTTGCCCTCTTGCAGTAAGGGACCTAAGCCCGACTCAAAGACCTAACCATTCCATCCACACCCCCTTGCTTGACAGACTTAAAGCTCTAAAAAGAACTCAGTGATACCTGTGTAAACAGCTGGCCACTGCCTACCAAACTGGGGACAAAGGGACTCCACATCGATATCAAGTAAGAGACTTCATCTACGTAAGACGACATCAGGTATCATGCTTGAAACCCCGCTGGAAAGGACCATAGCCGGTGCTACTTATAACACCTCCAGTGGTAAAGGTAGACGGAATCAATTTCTGGATCCATGCCTCTCATCTCAAGCCTGCGCCCTGTCCAGACTCTGGCTGGAAACTGGAAAAGACTGGTAAAACCTTCAAATTGCGTATTCGCCATGTGGATAGGTCTGTGGACTCTCTCCTTGGCCACAAGTAGTCCTAAGCCACATCAGCCCATTCAGCAGTGATGGCTGATCACAAATCCTACTGGAAAAGAAGTATAATCTATCTCGCATACAGCCCCCTGAGGGACCTGGTGGCCATCATTCCTCCCAGACATTTGTCAGCTGGCTATAGGTCTTACCTATTGGGATTTCCCTGATGAAGAGGATACCACTAAAATTCCATTAAATTACTTCTGTAGCATAGATAATGGAAACAAACATTATGGATGAAGGGACATGCAAGCCAGATGCAGGTTGGCTAGCCTAGATTACTATGTTTGCCGGGCAGACTCTCAAAGCCACAGTCACGGCTGTGTGGGGGGAAAGCCGACTTCTTCTGTAAGTCATGGGGATGTGAGCAAACAGGGGCTGCCTGATGGAACCCAAACTCCTCATCAAATTCAGTACACATCATTGGCCATATTACCAATTAGATAAGAAGAACCGATGGCCCCCAGAGGGGTCTCTAGATCCTCAAATTTTGCGTGACCTTTTCCCTCCTTCACTCACATCCTGAGCTATGCTTCTCCAATAGATCCTCACCCTCAGCCTTCTGCTCCAGACACTCTGCTGTCACTCCCACCTCAGCAACCTGATTTCTCCCCTCCAATTACTAGATCAAAAACCCAAACCTCTGCCGGTTCTCAGACCATTGCCTCCTTGCTGAGGCAGCAGTTACTGAAGTACCCCTCCACCCACTCACTCCTCTCTTGTCCTGTCAGTGCCCGCACCGGGTCCCGCCAGGTCTTCTTACCAGCTAAACCAAAGCTCAAACCAGCTGAGGAGAGCCCTCAGTCCCCTATCTAAGATGTAATAAAAATGGCCTTTAAAGTTGGTTTGTCATCACTGAAAACAGTTTACTAATAATTAAACGTCCCTCATATGCGTTTTGAGATACTCACTCCCATCATCCTCTCTGCTCTACCTGTTCTACTGCTCAAGTTTTTGTTGCTAGGAAAATCTCAAACCCGTTTCCCATTATTCTTTTACATCTCTCCTTCCTCATTTTCAGATCCACGGAGCTGATCAGAGCCCACCTTCCCCGTCTTCCCCCTCTGCACTAGGCCCAAAGAAAAGTCTTAACTGACCTTCTCCAGAAGTCTTCACCATGGCTGACTTTAGGACTTTCAGCAAAAGAGTCCCTATAAAAGAGTTCAATGTAGATAAACTTCCTCTTTTCGTATTGCCCTGTTCTACTTGGCCAGTGGCTAAAAAAATCAGCACTTCTCAGGTAGACACCCTTTTACTAGTTTTTCACAAAATATGTGAACAAGGCCTCTGTCCTTGAGCTGGGGATTCACAGAGATGGCTACATTTCTAAGATAAAGAAGTTACCAACTGGTCTCCATGGTAACAGCTGGCAGGGGTAAAATAAGAAAGGGAAGAAAAAGCTCTCCCCCTCCCAGGTGTCCTTTAAAAGTTAACTTGCCCAGAACAGGGGAAAAACAGGAACAAATACTGCGTTTTTGAACTTCTGCAGACTGTGAGCTTCTGAGCACCTTCCCTTACATGTTGGGTACAAAATTCTGAAACTACCTAAACTTGAGTTTCAGGGGATTAATTGATTACAACAGAAGCGATGCCCTCTGAATCCGGTTGCAACCAAATAGGACTGTTTCCCTGTCTTTAGTGCTATCTTAGGTGCCTTGCCTTGTCCGTCCTTACAACAGAATAATTCTATATACTTAAACCTTGTTTATGTTTTCATGAAATGGTCAACAGATGTGATTAATCGTGTAATGGTGCAGATGTTTCCCAGAGTGCTCTATTATGAAGCAGGTTCATTTGAAGATCAAATAGGGGGACATACAACCAGGTTCCACTGGGAGCATATATCCCTCACTTTAGCCATCATATTAGGAATAGGATTTGCTGCACGGGTGGGCCCAGGAACCACTGCCCTTGTCCATGTGACACAATAAATGACCCAATTAGAAGCAGCAATAGACCAAAACTAAGATATTAGAAACCACCATCAGAGCTTTGCATGAAACTTTAACCTCTCTCTCTGAAGTTGTTTTACAGAACAGTTGAGGTTTGGACCTCCTCTTCATTAAAGAAGGGGGCCTTTGTGCTGCATTGAGGGAAGAATGTTGTTTTTATGCTGAACATACTGGAGTTGTAATAAAATCTATGAGTAAATTAAAAAGACACATTAAAGAGCATCAACAAGAGAGAGAGAGACCCAAAAAGGGTTGTTTGAGTCTTGGTTCACACAGTGCCCCTGGTTAACTACGTTTTTATCAACCCTGGCCGGTCCAATAATAATCCTCATATTATTGCTAACTATAAAACCCTGTTCTCTCAACCGTGTAATTTCTTTTCTCCAGGCTCAAATTGGACGAGTTAAACTTATGGTAATACCCCACTAGGAGACATAGAATGTGAAACCCCCCAATGATAATTTTTATGATTAAAAGTAGCCAGAAAAAGAAGTGAGGAATGAAAGGTTAATAAAATAAGTACTTGTCACTTCCTGTATTTCCCTATGCTTAACAAAAAACTGTTGAAATCTTGAGAAATGCTTGCAAAACTTGTTCCCAAAATGTGCTGTCCCCAACTGCCAAACTACAGAATGTACTCCCTCACCCAGTTGCATGCAAACTGCCCACTCGTCGTGACCCATCAATAAACTTCCCTCCCTGCCTTCTCCAGGGAAAGTATACAAACTCTACTTAAGCTATTCTCAGGGCTATCTGCTCTATTAAAGTGAGCTCTGAGCCCCAGCATGCTGGAAACCCAATAAACCTTTTGCTGTATCATGAGTACTCTGTTGGTCGTCTCCTTCTCCGAAGCTTGCCCGACATTTACTTGGATGATTGAATGTAGAAGAGAACATCCAGTGAAAAAGGTATAGTTGGTAGGATTAGGAAGATAGTCAGTAGGTTTAGGAAGAAGAGTGAGTATAGAATTTAGAACAAAAGTTCTTTAGCAATACGGTTTCAGTTAGAGAGTGAATGTAAATGTGAGCACAGTTGAAGAGTCAGTCACAATGATGAACTGGGGAAAATATGTAGGAAAGCAGATATCAATAGAGACATTATGAAATCAGGGAAATTACAAAGTGAGTGACAGGACTAGATATTTTGAAAAGGATTGAGTTTGAATATATAATCTTAGGAAAAAACAAATATGTAGACACCAATAGGATTGATATTTGAGAGCATTAGGCAAATTTCAGGTGCATGAATATTTCTGAGAATAATCTTGTGAATAGTTGATTATAAATCCAGATACATGAACATGAATGAATTTAGGGAGTGTATATGAGACACATATATTTCATTTTTTGAAATATCTGGAGAGTGTGTATATATATATATATATATATATATATATATATATATATATATACACACACAAACACAAAACACACACAGACAAAAAAGTAGCAATATATATGTCAATCAAAATTCATCATATAATATATATTATCCACAGATCTAAAAATATTCATTTTACTGAACATGGATTTATGTATAATGTTGTTCAACTAGAAAGCACACCCATATGTTGAATATTCAGTTTCAATGGGGTTTAGTAGGAGTGATCTTTTCTCTCAATTTGTATCTGCCAAGTCAGCCACCTCACAAGAATGTACGTGTGGTACCAGGTAGCCAACCTGATTCTGAACATTGCCCATAAACCTATCCATATAACAAGATGCCTTTACATATAAGGGTCTGCTTGCTGTACCCTGTCAGTCACAAGGCATTTGGAAGCCAATGGCAGATCAACATGGCCCCACCACACATGTTTTATCACACACCTTCACACCACTGCTCTAGGCCCACTAATGAGCAGGCTCCAACTTACTGGCATCACTGTTCTACACAATTTTCATGAAACAAAGTCAGTCAAGGCACTGTCTGGTACACTTATGGTCAGCAACAGGATATCCAAAAGTTCTCCAGTGCCACCTGGTCATGGGAATTTCAAAAATTTCATGGTATTTATCAAGCCATTTGTCGAGGATGAAGTTGGAGGCTCTTTGGGTTTCAATTTATTCAGGAACCATTAAATGTTGAGGAAGCTCATTTCAATGAAAGCTCTAGAGAACACTCACAGGCAAGACTTCCCAAAGTGTGGCCAAAAGGTCACATGAAGCCAGGCCCATTGAGGTCTACAATGTGAGGTCCATGTGTGTTTTGACTCTCAACTGTGGCTGCAAAGTCTTTCAGAATAAAATCATGTGATATCCTGGCTGAGATTCCCAGTGCTCTGGGGAAAGCCACCCTGCACCTAGATCTCAGGTTCCAAGGGCGACTCTCATGCATGGCCTAGTAAAAACCAAACACAATTCATGAAAATACTTCTCTGATGTCAGTTCCAGAATTCATTCTCTAAGAGGAATCACAACAGAGTTCAAGCCAAGGTGGACCCAGTCTTTTCTTCTAAGTGCCACACAAATTACCACAATTCCAAACAAAACGCTCCCACATAACCCTTTTCTTCTTCCATATAGACACTCATCATAACCTCTGGATGGAGGTTTCCATGAGGGGCACAGGACAGGACAGTGTCCAAAATAACCTCCCTTGCCCCTCATTTGCCTAAAGTCAGTGTGGCCTGGAAATCCTGACTGTGAAACAGGAGTGATCAAATCGGCCTGCCGTTAATACAGCTTGGCTTCTCCAATTTGAGGCCTACTGACTGTAGGGTTTAGATTCTTCATGTAAATTGGGGTCATGAGAAAACCCAAGCACCTATGGGATAGCCTCTGCAGGGCTTTGAAGAACTCTTTTGAAACAAAGGATCCCTATTCTCACTTGATGGATGTCAGGAACCTTAGAGAGGAAGGCGAGAGTCTTCATAAACAATGACTGCTCTTTTGGCCATTTTGGTTTTTAATGCACCCATGGGATCTTTCTTTAGATCCATCAGGTGCTGAGAATCTAAGTTACAGCCTAACACAGGGCCAAGAGGCTGATTCAGACACATCCCTTTCCAAAGCAATTAAGCAAAGAGCCACAGGTGTTGCCCATTTATTTCCATTTGAAAACTGTTTTCTTCAGGCTTCACAAAGGGGTGGCCTGAGGCAAAGAACTTCCTGACATTCAGGGCAACAGAACAATAGGTAAGCAAAAGGCCCAAAGCAGGGTTTCTCCACTGAGATTTAATGGTCACACTAATATCTGATTTTTCAGAGATGCTCGCCATTCCTTTGAGCTATCCAGTACATGGTCATGGCACACAGCTTGGAAGTGGTACATACCTTAGACATAAAACCATGAGCCTATTCTGGAGAGGGGCAGAAGTCCAGAAGAAAACTGAAACTTAGGAAGATTGCAGGTGTTACCCATAGAAAAGGCAATCTGAAATCCATTCATAAATTGGACAGGATGAATGCTGGGAAGCATTCTACTAGACAGGACACATCCATTGATGCATTTTCTTTTCTAATATCTGCAACCACGGACACAGTGTGATAGACAGACATAGAAACACTCGCCTTGTCAAATGACTTACTAGAAACAGTTCATTCCACACCAAAAAAAGCGCCTTGCCTACCTATTCTCTGAACATGAGACAAAACCAGAAACCCACCCCCACACCCACAAAGGCACCTCCTTCCCCCAAGAAGTTCTGTGACTATCCGGACTGTCCTCTGACTGGTGAGCCATACTATATTCCCACGGAATGGCCTGATCTGTCTCAGATCTGGTCTCCTTGGCCAACTCTGTGCAGGTGTCAGGACCCAGAGGTGAGCAACTACCTGCTTTCTCAGGAATGACCCCTCTTTAGAGCTTTCCTGGCATTTGGCCATCCTCACATTAGTAGGTACCAAGAAAGACTGACACTGTCCTTGGTAAATCCAAACAAGTGAGACCACTGGGACTGGGACTGGGACTGGCTCTGGGTGCCTGGCTTCATGAATCCCAAGTTCAGAGATTTCCATCACCAAGGAAGTGAGGTGAGGTCACTTCCTTTAGGAACTGAATGAGGTCACTGCCTTGGCAACCACTTTGTCCTACCAGTGGCTTCCAAGTGTCACATGAGAAGGAGGCTGCCCCTACTTCCTGTGACACTTTCACAATTTAGAATGGTATACAACCATAGGCACCCAGAAACAGCTACCCACACAGGCCTGGTTTGGTCCATCTTCTCTAAATTAAGATGTGAGAGGCTGATTCAGACAGAACCCTTCATCCTGAACAGGTTGTTTGCCATTGAACATGACTTTTGTTCCCTCAGGTTCTTCATAGCTGCCTACATCTTCTTCAGTCAACATTTCTGCATGGAACTTTGAGGTTCTCAGCAGGTGGAAGATCCCCTACTTTCCTGTATTGTAAGACCAACTCTGTCCCTCCTCTCTGTAAATTTAGAATGAGGGAACAGTGTATGGTTAGGGTCAATAACATATTTGACTTGTGTTAGGAATCATTCTGCTGGATGAATAATGGTATTGGGAACCTGCAAAATTTATAAGAATATATATTTGAAATATAAGTATGAAAACATAAATCTAGTTACGATTTGAAGCCAGAAAGGGCATTGGGCCCTTCTTTGGGATATTTAGCTTTGAATTACATTCTGCATTTTAGTCTCAGATAAATCTATACACAATGGAATAAAACCTTGCACCTCAGATGCCTGAATGTCGAAGAGAACATCCAGTCAAAAATGGATAGTCGGTAGGATTTGGAAGATAGTAGGTTTAGGAAGAAGAGTGAGTCTTCGAGTTGGACCAATAGTTTTTTAGCAATAGGGTTTCGTTTAGAGAGTGAATGTAAATGTCAGCACATGTGAAGAGTCAGTCACAATGATGAACTGGGGAAAATATGTAGGAAAGAAGGTCTCAATAGAGACATTAGGAAATCAGACAAATTATAAAATGCGTGATAGGATTAGACATTTTCAACAGGGTTGAGGTTGAATATATAATCATAGGAAGAAACAAATATATAGTCCCCAACAATATTGACACTTGGGAGAATTAGGCATCCTGGACAAGGATGTTTTTAGTAATATATACTCACTTTCAATTTAGGGTTTGGTACAATCATAAGTGTGACCTTTGCATTTTTGTCCAGAATATTACTGTGATAAAATGTATATGTAGATCAGGTGACATGAGTATTTCTTCCACCATTATGGGAAGCAATATTTTTAAAACCCATAAATTAGTATTGGGTATACAAATAGGTGTACCCTGTGTCAATGAATATAGAGATGATGCATGAATAGATCGTACTGTGAATAAATAATATAACTGGATCCAACTTTAGAAATTGGAATTAGAATAAATTGATATCTGAAAATATACAGGAAATCTTATATTGATATTGGTATACATACATTCATTACAACCAATTATAAGTCTAATGGTAATATTAGGGTTATGGTTTATCATGAAGAGGGTGTGTGAGTTTTCCTTCAAAAGTGATTATGGAAATCGAAAATAATGTGTTTGTTAAGAAGTCTCATGAAACGACCAGTCGAAAAACCTGGAGGACTACATGTGTTCGGAAGCAGGAAGTGATTGAAAGTGAAACAAATGTCTTTAATTTTGAAATTTTGGGTGAAAAATTTATCCATGGATGTGCATAAACTGAAGAAATAGTACTGTACCAGTTTTAAATAAAAATGAACGTCAAAATGCACATCATGTCCCATAGGAATCTACTTGCATTGATGTTAAACTTGGTAAGTTACTGTAGAAATATTAGGATTTGTATGCACCTTTCACTGAAGTTTGTTTTCAGTACTAGGAAACAAATAAGTATTTCAGGTGGATGAATATTTCTGAGAATAATCTTGTGCAAAGTTGATTACAAATCCACATACATGAATATGAATGTATTTAGGGAGTGAATAATAAGACACATATATTTCATATTGTGAAAAATCTGGAGAGTATATATATATATATATATATATATATATATATATATATATATACAAAACACACACAGACATTATAAAGTGGCAATATATATGTCAATCGAAATTCATGGTGAAATATATATCATCCATAGATCCCGAAATATTAATTTTAATGAACATGGATTTATAAATAATGTTGTTCAACTAGGAAGGTCACCCATAGGTTGAATTTTAAGATCCAACAGCATTTAGCAGGAGTGATCTCTTCTCATAATTTGTATCTGCCAAGTCAGCCACCTCACAAGAATGTATATGTGATACCAGGTAGGATTCTATATGTGCATATAAAAATACATGTGCTGAATAGGCTACAGAGAAAGGGATACAGGAATTCACATATTCATTAACTTTAAAAACACATGGAGAACTATTTCAATTAAAAATTAACTAGATTTATAACACCTAACCTACATAATGCAAACGGCAAGTCCAACTATACACCATGCCTCTTCTGAACTGCTTGTATTTCTATTCTGTTTGAGTTATTTTTCTCCATCATATTAGGAATAGTAGTCAGAGTCTAGTAGGGTATAGTTTCGTGTCAGGGATTCAGTATTTTGAATGGAAAATTGGAAAATGAATCCAATGTGTATGCAAATATGTGCTACACAAAAATCTTTCCACTTTCATCCACAACAATGCCTTGACATTACCTTTGCCACAAGTAAGACACAATTAGAGGAGAAGAGTTAGAAAATACGTGAATACATATCTGGAATGGAATACGCTCAGGATTTCCCAACCTTGGAGGTGATAGAGCAGTTTCCATAAGTAAGGGACATGGTAAACACTCCACAAACATGGAGCTCTGCTGGCCTAAATACTTCTTGAGAAACTGCCTCTGAGGTTGGGCACTTGAAATATATGTTGTTGTCAAGAGCTTTAGCTTCCTTTATAGTGAGCCCATCAAAGCTGGGTCTGCATCTATGTGACCTGGAGGACATGGTTTCTTATTTTCCAATGAACCTGAGGCAGCAGTGCTGAATTCTCTCTTTGTAGGTAAACTGTGGCCACTGGGGGCTAAGTGTCACCCCGTGTGGACTGTGAAGCCATTTGGTCCTCTTCCACTTTCTGTTGTGGTTCTTGCTGCTACACTGGGACTTTGGTATTTGCTTCACGAAATACAACAATTTCAACTGGGACACAGTGCTGGAGAGAGTTCTGTCACTGTGGTGGGTCACGGTCTGCAGGAGAATGCACCAACCAGGCTTCTTTCTCACATAGCTTGCACCATTGACCATGTCAACCTGATTCTGAAAATTGCCCTGAAACCTCTCCATATATCAAAATGCCTTTACAAATAAGGGTCTGCTGGCTGCACCATGTCCTTCACAAGCCATTTGGTAGCCAATGGCCAAACCACATGGACCTACCACAGATGTTTTATCACACACCTGCACACCTGCCCACCGCTGCTCTAGGCCCACTACTCAGCAGGCTCCAACTTACTGGCATCTTTTTTCTACATTATTTTTATGAAACCCAGTCAATCAAGGCACCCTCTAGTATACTCATGATCAGCAACAGGACACCCAAAGATTCTCCAGTTCCACCTGGTCATGGGATTTTCTAAAATTTCATGGTATTTATCTAGCCATTTTTCAAGCATGAAGTTGGAGGCACTGTGGGTTTCAAGAACCACTAAATGTTGAGGAAGCTCATTTCAATGAAACTCTGGAGAACTCTCATAGGCAAGGCTTCCCAAAGAGTGGCCAAAAGGTCAAATATAGCCAGGCCCATTGAGGTATACGTTGTGAGTTCCATGTGTGTTTTGACTCTCAACTATGGCTACCAAGTCTTTAAGAATAAAATCATGGGATATCTTGGCTGATATTCCCAGTGCTCTGTGGAAAGCCACCCTGGGCCTTGATCTCAGTTTATAAGAGCGACTCTCATGCGTGGCCTCCTAAAATTTCAACACAATTCATGCAATACTTCTCTGAGGTCAGTTCCAGAACTCAGTCTCTAAGGGGATTCACACCAGACTTCAAGCCCAGGTGGACCCTGTCATCTCTTCCAACCGTCACACAAATGACCACAATTAAAACCAAAACAATCCCACATTGCCCTCCTCTTCTTCCATAAAGGCACTCATCATAACATCTGGCTGGAGGTTTCCATGAGGGGCACAGCCCAAGACAGTGTCCAAAATAAGCTCCCTTGGCCCTCATTTGTCTAAAGTCAGGGTGGCTTGGACACCCTTCTTGTGCACCAGGAGTGATCTGTAAGGGTAAAAGAAATTGAAATTAAAGTGTAAAAGTTAAAGTGTAAAAGACCGGGTGTTGTAAAGTTTTTAAGCAGCAAGGCTTGAGTTAAAATGTAAAGGACCAGGTATTGTTAAGTTCCTATGCTACACGCAAAACCTGAAATTCCTGTAGCTTGTAGGACAATTCCCGGACTACCCAGTAAATATTCCCCCTGACCGCCTGGTTTTTTAATAACCTAGGACCCTGTGAGGCCTGGCACATAGGCATTGCAGAGCCTAAACCAATCATTTTAAATGTGTACCCCGCTTTAGACCTGACCTATCACTCCCGCCTTACATGTTCCCACCAATAAATGAACTAATCATGTTTAGGAATTGTTGTTTGATTTTCCCGTGGTGTATGATGATTTCTTAAAGGAGACTGTAATATATGTAAAGTCCCGCCCTGCCCAAAAAGTGTACTTAAGCACTGCTCAACCCCTGCTCGGGGCTCTGGGATGCTCTCCCATCTTGAGTGAGCACGTAGCCCCAGCATGCTGGATTGGATCCTCAATAAACGCCTTTTACTGTTGCATGAGCCGCAGTTTCTTGATGGTCTCTTCCTCCAACATTCGCTGGAACCTTACATTTGGTGCATTGGCCGGGAATCACGCAGCGCAGGACAAGGAGACCTCAACGAACCTTCCTGGGGGTAAGTAAGGTGCCTCTTTCCTTCAAAAATGATTATGGAAATCGAAAATAATGTGTTTGGAAAGAATCTCATGAAAAGAACAGTCAAGAAACATGGAGGAATACATATGTTCTGAAGCAAGAAGTAATTGAAAGTGAACCAAATGCCTGCAGATTTGTGAACTTGTGAATGAAAAGTTATATCCTATGATATCCATCAACTGAAGAAATAGTAATGTACCACTGTTGAATAAAAATGAACTTCAAAATACACATCATGTCCCATAGGATTATACTTGCATTAATGTTAAACTGGGTCAGTTACCATGCAAATATTAGGATTTGTAAGCACAATTCACCGAAGTTTGTTTTCAGTACTGGAAAATAAATATGTATTTTATGTGGATGAATTTTTCTGAGAATTATCTTGTGCAAATTTGATTACAAATCCACATACATGAATATGAATGTATTTAGGGAGTGAATAATAAGACACATATATTTAATATTGTGAAAAATCTGGAGAGTATATATATATAAATAAATATATATATATATATATATATATTTATTTATTTATTTATAAAGATAAAAACACAGACATTAAAATGTAGCAATATATATGCCAATCAAAATTCATCATGAAATATATATCATCCTCATATCCAAAAATATTCTTTTTACTGAGCATGGATTTATGTATAATGTTGTTCATCTAGGAAATTCACCAATTTGTTGAATTTTCAGTTTCATCAGTATTTAGGGGGAGTGATCTCTTTTCACAATTTGTATCATCCAAAAACAGTGAGCTCACAAGAATGTATGTGTGATACCAGGTAGGATTCTAAATATGCATAATAAAATACATGAGATGAATAGGCTACAGAGAAAAGGAGACAGAAATTTACATATGTGTTAACTTTAAAAACTCATGGAGAAGTACTACAATGAAAAGTTGACTAGATTTATAACACATACACTTGATAAAGCAGAAGGCAAGTCCTAGTATACACCATGCCACCTATGAATGGCCTGTATTTCTATTCTGTTAGGTTTCTTTTTCTCCATCATATTAGGATTAGTAGTCAGAGTCTAGTAGGGTATGGGTTAGTGTCAGGGATTCAGTATTTCAAATGGAAAATAGAAAAATGAATCTAATGTGTATGGGAATATTTGTTAGACAAAAATCTTCCTACTGTCATCCAAAAAAATGCCTTGATAGTTCCTTCACCACAAGTAATACACAATTAGTGGAGAAGAGTTTGAAAATCTGTGAATATATATCTGGAAAAGAAAATGCTCAGGAGTTCACAACCTTGGAGGTGGTAGAGGAATTTCCAAAAGTAAGGTAAAGGGTAAACACTTCACAAACATGGAGCTCTGGTGGCCTAATTAATTTCTGAGAAACTGCCTCTGAGTTTGGGCCCTTGAAATGTTTGTTGTTGTCAGGAGCTTTCACTTCCTTTGTAGTGAGACCATCAAAGCTGCGTCAGCATCTATGTGACCTGGATGACATGGTTCCTTATTTGCAATAGAACATGAGGCAGCAGTTCTGAATTCTCTCTTTGTAGGTAAACTGAGGCCACTGGGGTCTAAGTGTCTAACCATGTGGTCTGTGAAGCCATTTGGTCATACTTCACTTTTCGTGGTGTTTCTTACTGCTGCACTGGGAGTTTGGTATTGGCTTCACAAAATACAAAAAGAAAAATTGGGACACAGTGCTATAGAGAGTACTCTCACGTGTAGTGGGTGAGGGTCTGCAGGAGAATGCACCAACCAGGCTTCTATCCCCAAAAGCTTGTACCCATGTCCATATCAACCTGATTCTGAATATTGCCCTGAAACCTCTCCATATAATAAGGTCCCTTAACTTGTATGGTTCTGCTGGCTGACCATGTCAGTCACAAGGCATTTGGAAGCCAATGGCAGATCCACATGGCCCCACGACAGATGTTTTATCATACACCTGCCCACCACTGCTCTAGGCCAACTAGTCAGCAGGCCTCAACATTCTGGCATCTCTGTTCTCACCGTTTTCATGAAACCCAGTCAATCAATGCAATGTCTGGTACACTCGTGATCAGCAATAGACATCCAAAGGTTCTCCAGTGCCACCTGTTCATAAGAATTTAAAAAATTTCATGGTATTTATCTAGCCAATTTTCAAAGATAAATTTGGAGGCACTGTGGCATTCAATTCATTCGGGAACCATGAAATGGTGAGGAAGCTCATTTCAATTAAAGCTCGGGAGAACTCTCAGAGGCAAGGCTTCCCAAAGAGTGGCCAAAAGGTCACATTAAGCCAGGCCCATTGAGGTCTACAATTGAGGGCCATGTTTGTTTTGACTCTCAACTATGGCTTCCAAGTCTTTCTGAATAAAGTCATGTGATATCCTGGCTGAGATTCCCAGTGCTCTTTGAAAGCTATCCTGGGCCTAGATCTCAGTCTCCAAGGGCAACTCTCATGCGTGGCCTCCTAAAATCCCAACACAATTCATGCCAATACTTCTCTGAGATCTGTTCCAGAACTCAGTCTCTAAGGGGAATCACTCCAGAGTTCAAGCACAGGTGGACCCAGTCATCTCTTCCAACCACCACACAAATGACCACAATTAAACCAAAACACTCCCACATGGCCCTCATCTTCTTCAATTTAGAGACTCATCATAACCTCTGGCTGGAGGTTTCCATGAAGGGCGCAGCTTAAGACAGTGTCCAATATAAGCTCACATGCCCCTCATTTGCCTAAAGTCAGGGTGGCATGGAAACTCTTCCTGTGAAGCAGGAGTGATCAAATAGGCCTGCCAATAATACTGCTCTACTTCTCCAATTTGAGGCCTATTCTCTGTGGGGTATAGATTCTTTATGTGAATTGGGGTCATGAGAAAACTCAAGCAACTATGGGCTACCCTCTGCAGGGCTTTGAAGAATCCATTTGAGTGAGTCGAGGAGTTGGACCAAATGTTCTTTAGATATAGAGTTTTGATTAGAGAGTGAGTGTAAATGTCAGCATATGTGAACAGTCAGTCACAGTGATAAACTGGGGAAAATGTGTAGGAAAGCAGATATCAATAGAGACATTAGGAAATAAGGCAAAGTACAAAGTGAGTGATAGGATAAGACATTTTTAACAGGGTTCAGTTTCAATATATAATCTTAGGAAGAAACAAATATGTAGTCACCAATAGGAATGATATTTGAGATCATTAGTTAATCAGGGCATGGATGTTGTTAGTAATACATGCTCACTTTCAATATAGGCTTTGATACAATCCTAAGTGTGACCCTTGCATTTTGTTTCAGGAATATTACTGTGATGAAATGTATATGTATATCAGGTGACTACAGTATTTCTTCCACCATTTCTGAAAGCAATATTTTAAAGAATTAAAAATTAGTATTGGGGATACAAATAGGTATACCATCGGTCTACGAATATAGAGATGATGCCTTAATAGACCATACTGTGAATAAATAATATAACTGGTTCAAACGTTAAATAATGGATTGAATTGATATCTGAAAATATATAGGAAATCTTATATTGATATACATACATTCATTCCAACCAGTTATACATCTAATGGTAATATTAGCGTTATGGTTAATCATGAAGAGTGTGTGAGTTTGGCTTCAAAAGTGATTATGGAAATCAATAATACTGTGTTTGGAAAGAATCTCATGAAAAGAACAGTCAAGAAACATGGAGGAATACATGTGTTCTGAAGTAGGAAGTGATTGAAAGTGAACCAAATGCCTATAAATTTGTGAAATTGTGGATGAAAGGATATATCCTATAATGTCCATAAACTGCAGAAATAGTAATGTACCAGTGTCTGAATAAAAATGAACTTCAAAATACACATCATGGTCCCATAGGTGTCTACTTACATTGATGTGAAACTGGTTCAGTCACTGTAGAAATATTACGAATTGTATACACCATTCACTTAATTTACTTTTCAGTACTAGGAAAAAATATGTATTTAAGGTGGATGAATATTTCTAAGAACAATTTTGTGAAAAGTTGATTATAAATCTACATACACACACATGAGTTTACTTAGGGAGTGTATAATAAGACACATATATTTCATATTTTGAAAATCTTAAGAGTAGATATCTATATCTATATAGATAGATAGATAAATAGATAGATACACACATACACAGACATTAAAATGTAGCAATATATGCCATTCGAAATTCATCATGAAATATATATCATCCACGTATCCAAAAATATTCATTTTACTCAACATTTATTTATACATAATATTGTTCATCTAGGAAATTCACCCATAGGTGGAAATTCCAGTTCCATCTGTATTTAGAGGGAGCGATCTCTTCTCACAATTTGTATCTTCCAAAATAAGCGATCTCACAAGAATGTACATGTGATACCAGGTAGAATTCTAAAAATGCATAAAAAAATACATTTGATGAATAGGCTACAGAGAAAGGGAGACAGAAATTTACGTATGTGTTAACTTTAAAAACTCATGGAGAAGTATTACAATGAAAAGTTGACTAGATTTATAACACATACCATTGATAAAGCAGAAGGCAAGTCCAAGTATACACCATGCCTCCTATGAAAGGCCTGTATTTCTATTCTGTTAGGTTTCTTTTTCTCCATCATATTAGGTTTAGTAGTCAGAGTCTAGTAGGGTATGGGTTAGTGTCAGGGATTCAGTATTTCAAATGGAAAATAGGAAAATGAATCTAATATGTATGCAAATATGTGCTACACAAAAATCTTCCCACTCTCAGCCAGAACAATGCTTTGACATTACCTTCGCCCCAAATAAGACACAATTAGTGGAGAAGAGTTAGAAAATCTGTGAATACATATGTGGAAAGCAAAATGCTCAGAACTTCACAAACTTGTAGGAGGTAGAACAGTTTACAAAAAGGGAGAGGGTAAACACTTCACAAACATGGAGCTCTGCTGGCCTAATGACTTTTTGAGAAACTGCCTCTGAGGTTGGGCAGTTGAAATATGTTTTTGTCAGGAGCTTTTGCTTCCTTTGTAGTGAGACCATCAATGCTGGGTCTCCATCTATGTGACCTGGATGACATGGTTCCTTATTTTCTAGTGGACATGAGGCAGCAGTGCTGAGTTCTCTATTTGTAGGTAAACTTTGGCCACTGGGGTCTAAGTATCTAACCGTGTTGTCTGTAAAGCCATTTGTTCATGCTCCACTTTCGTGGTGTTTCTTACTGCTGCACTGTGAGTTTTGTATTGGCTTCACGAAATACAAGGAGTTCCACTGGGACACAGTGCTGGAGGATGTACTCTCATATGTGGTGGGTGAGGGTCTGCAGTAAAATGCACCAATGATGCTTAAATCCCACATAGCTTTTCAACTCGACAATAGCCCCCTTATTCTGATCATTGGCAGGAATCCTCTCCATATAACAAGATGCCTTTACATAGAAGGGTCTGCTGGATGTACCATGTCAGTGACAAGTCATTTCTAAGCCAATGCCAGATCCACGTGGACCCACAACTGATGTTTTTTCACACACCTACACTCCACTGCTTTATGCCCACTAGTCTGCAGGCTCCAACTTACTGGCATCTATGTTCTACAGCATTTTCATGAAACACAGTCAATTAAGGCACTGTCTGGTACAATCATGATTAGCAACAGGACATCCAAATGTTCTCCAGTGCCACCTGGTCATGGTAATTTCAAAAAATTCATGGTATATATCTAGATATTTTTCAATAATGAAGTTGGAGGCACTGTGGGATTCAATTTATACAGGAACCAATAAATGGTTAGGAATCTCATTTCAATGAAAGCTCTGGTGAACTCTCACAGGCAAGGCTTCCCAAAGAGTGGGCAAAAGGCCTCATGAAGCCAGGCCCATTGAGGTCTACAACGTGAGTTGCATGTGTGTTTTGACTCTCAACTATGGCTGGAATCTTTCAGAATAAAATCTTGTGATATCCTGGCTTAGATTCCCAGTGCTCTGTGTAAAGTCACCCTGGGCCAAGATCTCAGATTCCAATGGTGAATCTCATGTGTGGCCTCCTGAAATCCCAACACAATTCATGGCAATACTTCTCTGAGGTCAGTTACACAACTCAGTCTCTAAGGGGAATCACAACAGAGTTCAAGCCCAGGTGGACCCAGGCATCTCTTCAAATTGCTACACAAATGATGACAATTAAAACCAAAACACTCTCACATGGCCCTCTTCATCTTTTATATAGACACTAATCATAACCTCTAGCTGGAGGTTTCCATGAGGGGCACAGCCCAAGACAGTGTCAAAAATAAACTCCCTTGCCCCTCATTTGCTAAAGTCAGGGTGGCCTGGACAACGTTAGTGTGAAACAGAAGTGATCAAATAGGCCTGCCGTTAATACTACTCCACTTCTCAAATTTGAGGCATACTGACTGTGGGGTATAGATTTTTAGTGTGAATTGGAGTTATAAGAAAACCCAAGCAACTATTTTCTCCCCTCTGCAGCCCTTTGAAGAACTTATTTGACACAAATGATCCCTATTCTCACTTGATGGAGGTCAGGAATCTTACAGAGGAAGGCGAGAGGCATCATCCACAATCACTGATCTTTTTTCCATTTAGGTTTTGGATGCCCACATGGGATCTTTCTTTAGATTCATCAGGTGCTGAAAATCTAAACCACAGGCTCACACAGGGCCAAGAGGCTGATTCAGACACATCCATTTCCAAAGCTATGAAGCAAAGAGCCACAGGTGATGCCCATTCATTTCCATTTGAAAACTGTTTTCTTCAGGCTTCACAAAGGGGTGGCCTGAGGCAAAGACCTTTCTGACATTCAGAGCAACAGAACAATAGGTAATCAAAAGGCGCCAAGCAGGGTTTCTCCACGGAGACTTTCCTGGTTACTCTGATATATGAGTTTTCTGAGATGCTCGCCATTCCCTTCAGCTATCCAGTACATGGCCATGTCACAGAGCTTGGAGGTGGTACATATCTTGTACAAAAATACATGATACTAATCTTGAGAGTGGCCAGAATTCATGAAAAAATGGAAAATTAGGTAGATAGCCGGTGTTGCCCATGGATAAGGCAAGCCTCAGTCCATTCATTAATTGGAAAGGATGCATGCTGGGAAGCTTTCTACTAGACAGGACACAACCAATGAGCTATTTTTTTTCTAATATCTACAAAGAAAAATACAGTGGGATACACAGACATAGAAACAGTCTCCTTGTCAAATGACTTACTGGAAACAGTCCACTCCAAACCAAACAAACCTCCTTTTTTACCTATTCTCAGAACATGAGAAAAAAACCACAAACACAAACCAACACCCACAAATGCAACTTTTTCCCACAAGTAGGTCTGTCACTATCTGGAGTGTCCTCTGACTGGTAGGCCATATGATGTTCCCCAGAAATGGCCTTTCTGTCTCACATCTGGTCTCCTTGGTCAACTCTGTGAAGTTGTCAGGAGGCAGTGGTGAGCCAATTCCTGTCCTCTCAGGAAAGACCCCTCTTCAGAGCTTTCTTGGTATTTGGCAACCCTTACATCAGTAGGTACCAAGAAAGACTGACTCTGTCCTTAGTGAATCCAAACAAGTGAGCCCACTGCAACTGGGACTGGGACTGGCTCTGGGTGCCTGGCTTCCTGGATCACAAAATTCAGAGAGTTCCATCACCAAGGAAATGAGGTGAGGTCACTACCTTCAGGAAATAAATGAGGTCCCTGTCTTGGCCACCACTTTGTACTAACAGTTGCGTCCTAGTGTCTCCTGACATGGAGGCTGCCCTACTTCCTGTGATACATTCACATGTTAGAATGGTATAGAAACCATAGTCACCTGGGAACAGCTCTCCACACAGGCCTGCTTTGGTCCATCTTCCCTGCATTAAAAATAGAGAGGATGACTCAGACACATCCTTTCATCCTGACCATGTTGTTTGCCATGGAATATGACTTTTGTTCTCTCAGGTTTTTCATAGCTGACAACATCTTCTCCAGGGATTATTTCTGCATGGATTTTGAGGTACTCAGCAGGTGGAAGATCTCCTAACTTCCTGTATTGTAATATCAACTTTATCCCTCCTCTTCTGTAAAGTGAGATTGAGGGAACATTGTATGGTTAGGGTTAATAGCATGTTCCATTTGGCTTAGGAATCATTCTGCTGGATGAATAATGGTATTGGGAACCAGCGATATTTAAAAGAATATAGAGGTAAAATATAGGTATGAAAACAGAAATCTAGGTAATATTTTAAGCCCAGAAGGATTTGGGCCCTTGATTGGGATCCTTAGCTTGAGTAATGTTTTGCACGGAGGTCTCAGTTAAATCGATATACAATGGCATAAGACCCTGTACCTCAGATGATTGAATGTAGAAGAGAACATCCAGTGAAAAAGGGATAGTGTGTAGGATTAGAAAGATAGTCAGTAGGTTTAGGAGGAAGAGTGAGTCTAGGATTTGGACCAAAAGTTCTTTAGCAATAGGTTTCGGTTAGAGAGTGAATATTAATGGCACCATATGTGAAAAGTCGGGCACAATGATGAACTGGGAAAAAATATGTAGGAAAGCAGACATCAATAGAGACATTAGGAAATCAGGCAAAGTATAACGTGAGTGATAGGATTAGACATTTTCAACAGGGTTGAGGTTGAATACATAATCTTAAAAAGAAACAAAAATGTAGTCACCAATTGGATTGACATTTGAGAGCATTAGGCAAACTGGGCATGGATGTTTTTAGTAATCCATGTTCACATTCCATTGAGGCTTTATTGCAATCATAACGGTGACCTTTGCATTTTGTGTCCAGAATATTACTGTGATAATATGTATATGTAGATCAGGTGACATGAGTATTTCTTCCACCTTTTCTGGGAGCGATATTTTGAAAACATATGAATTAGTACTGGGGATACTAATAGGTTTACCCTGTGTTGATGAATATAGAGATGATGCATTAATAGACCATACTGTGAAAAAATTATATGACTGGTTCCAAATTTAAATAATGGATTGTTTTAATATCTGAAAATATAGAGGAAATCATATATTGATATACGTACATTAATTCCAACCAGTTATGTATCTAATGGTATTATTAGGGTTACCGTTTATCATGAATAGTGTGTGAGTTTTGCTTCGAAAATGATTATTCAATCGAAAATAACGTGTTTAGAAAGAAGTCCAGTGAAAAGACCCGTCAAGAAACATGAAGGAATATATGTGTTCCAAAGGAGGAAGTGATTGAAAGTGAACCAAATATTTATAAATTTGTGAACTTGTGAATGAAGGGATATATTTTATGATGTCCATAAACTGAATAAATAATAACGTACCAAGTTTGAATAAAAATGAACTTTAACAAACACATCATATCAAATAGGAATGTATTTGCATTGATGTTAAACTTGGTCAGTTACTCTAGAAATATTAGGATTTGTAAGAACCCTTCCCTGAAGTTAGTTTTCAGTACTAGGAAACAAATATGTATGTCAGTGGATGTATATTTCTGAGAATAAACTTGTTAAAAGTTAATTATAAATCCACATATATGAATATGAATGAATTCAGGCGGTGTATAAGAAGACATATATTTCATATTTTGGAAAATCTGGAGACTATATATATATATATATATATATATATATATAGACACACAAACACACACACATTATAATGTCACAATATATATGTCAATCGAAATTCATCATGAAAAATAACTCATCCGCATATCCCAAAATATTCATTTTACTGAACATGGATGTATGTAGAATGTTGTTCATCTAGGAAGCTCACCCATGGGTTGAATTTTCTGTACCAACAGCATTTAGGAGGAGTGATCTCTTCTCACAAATAGTATCTGCCAAGTCAGCCACCTCACAAGAATGTACGTGTGAAACCAGGTAGGATTCTATTTGTGCATATAAAAATACATGTGCTTAATAGGCTACAGAGAAAGGGAGACAGGAATTCATATATTTCTTAACTTTAAAAACACATGGAATAGTGTGTAGTGTCCCTCTTTATCCCTTTTGATTAACTTTGGCTTAAAAAAAAGAATTTTATTGAGAATTTTTGTATATATGTTTGTCAGGAATATTGCTCTGAAGTTTTCTTTCCTTGATGTGTCTTTGTCTGATTTTGGTATGTGAGTGATACTAGCCTCATGAAATGAGTTTGGAGGAGTTCCATGCTTTTCTATTTTATGGAATAATTTGAGGAGTATTGTGATGAATGCTTCTTTGAAGGTCTTGTAGAACTTGACTGAGAATCTGTCTGTTCCTGGGCTTTGCTTGATTTGTAGGCTGTTGACAGTAACTTCTATTTCATTGCTTGAAATTGATTTGTTTAAATTGTTCATGTCCTACTAATTCAGTTTGGGTATATCTCTAAAATTTTATTGATGTCATCATGGTATTTTAATTTATTAGAGTATAAATTTTCAAATTAGTTTTTAATTATTCTCTGTATTTTAGTTGTGTACTCTGTAAAAGTTCTTTTACGATCCTTAATTTTAGTAATTTGAGGTTTTTTTTCTTCATTAGCTTGGTTAAGGATGTGTCAATTTTATTTAGTTTTCGAAGATTAAATTTTGTTTTGTGTCAAAAAAATAACATATGGAAAAGTATTTCAGCAAATTGAATAGATTTATAACTCCTACCTTATATCATGCAAAAGGCAAGTCCAACTGTACACCATGTCCCTTCTGAAATGCTTGTATTTCTATTCTGTTTGGGATATTTTTCTCCATTATATTAGTATTAGTAGTCAGAGTCTAGTAGGGTATATGAATGTTTCTGAGAATAATCTTGACAAAAGATGATTATAAATACACATTCTTGAATATGAAAAATTTAGGAAGTGCAAAATAAGACAAAAATATTCCATATTTTCAAAAATTTGGAGAGTATATCTATATCTATCTATATCTATATGTATATCTATATCTATACACACACACACACACACACACACACACACAACACTCACAGACATTAAAAAGTACCAATATAAATGCCAATAGAAATTCATCAGTAAATATATATCATCCACAGATGCAAAAATATTTATTTTACTGAACATAAGTTTATGTATAATGTTGTTCTACTAGGACGCTCTCCTATAGGTTGAATTTTCATTTAAAACAGTTTTAGGAGGAGTGAACTCTTCTCACAATTTGTATCTGCCAAGACAGCCACCTCACAAAAATGTACGTGTGATACCTGGTAGATTCTATATATGCATATAAATATACATGTGTGAATAGGCTACAGAAAAGGGAAACAAGAATTCACATATTTGTTAAATTTAAAAACACATGGAGAATATTTCCATTAAAATTTGACTAGATTTATAACACCTACCTTATATAATGCAAATGTCAAGTCCAACTATACAACATGTCTCCTCTGAAGTTCTTGTATTTCTATTGTGTTGGGTTAATTTTTCCCATTATAATAGGATGAATAGTCTGAGTCTACTAGGTATGGGTTAGTTTCAGGGATTCAGTATTTGAATGGAAAATTGGAAAATGAATCCAATGTGTATGTAAATATATGCTGCACAAATATCCTCCCGCTCTCATCCAGAACAATGCCTTGATATTACCTTCACCCCAAGTAAGACGCAATTAGAGGAGAAGAGTTACAAAATCAGTGAATACATATCTGGAATGGAAAATGCTCAGGAGTTCACAACCTTGGAGGTGGTAGAGGAGTTTCCAAAATTAAGGGACAGGGTAAACACTCCACAAACATGGAGCTCTGCTGGCCTAAAAACTTTTTGAGAAACTGCGTCTGAGCTTCCGCAATTGAAATATATGTTGTTTTCAGATGATTTGGCTTCCTTTGTAGTGAGACCATCAAAGCTGGGTCTGCACCTATGTGACCTGGAGGACATGGTATCTTATTTTCCAAAGAACTAGATGAAGCAGTGCTGAATCCTCTCTTTGTAGGTAAACTGAGGCCACTGAAGACAAATTGTGTCCCCGTGTGGACACTGAAGCAATTTGGTCCTCCTCCACATTTTGTGGTGTTTTTCCTGCTGCACTGTGAGTTTGGTATTTGTTTCCCGAAATACTAGGAGCTAAACTGGAACACAGTGCTGGAGGGAGTTGTGTCACGTGTGGTGGGTCAGGGTCTACAAGAGAATGCACCAACTAGGCTTCTATCTCTCACAGCTTGCCCCATTGCCCCCTTGTCCATATCAACCTGATTCTTCATTTTCCTCTGAAAACTCTCCATGTAACAAGATGCCTTTACATATAAGGGTCTGCTGGCTGCACCATGTCAGTTACAAGCCCTTTGGAATCCAATGGTAGATCCACATGGCCCTACCACGGATGTTTTATCAAACACCTCCCCACCACTGCTCTAGACCCACTACTCAGCAGGCTCCAACTTACTGGCATCTCTGTTCTACACCATTTTCATGAAACTCAGTAAATCAAGGCACTGTCTGGTATACTCATAATCAGCAACAGGACATCCAATATTTCTCCAGTGCCACCTGGTCATAGGAATTTCAAAAATTTCATGGTATTTATCTAGCCATTTCTCGAGCATGAAGTTGGAGGCACTGTGGGTTTCCATTCATGCAGCAAACATTAAATGATGAGGAAGCTCATTTAAATGAATTCTCTGGAGAACTCTCACAGGCAAGGCTTCCCAAAGAGTGGACAAAAGGTCACATTAGGCCAGGCCCATTGAGGTCTACAATGTGAGGTCCATGTGTGTTTTGACTCTCAACTATGGCTGCCATTTCTTTAAGAATAAAATCATGTGATATCCTTGCTGAAATTCCCAGGCCTCTGTGGAAATCCACCCGGGGCCTAGGTCTCAGTTTCCAAGAGTGACTTTCATGCGTGGCCTCTTAAAATCCCAACAAAATTCATGGCAATGCTTCTCTGAGTTCAGTTCCAAAACCCAGTCTCTAAGGGGAATGACACCAGATTTCAAGCCCACGTACACCCAGTCATTTTTTCCAATGCCACACAAATGACCAAAATTAAAACCAAAACACTCCCACATGGCCCTCATCTTATTCCATATAGTCAATCATCTTAACCTCTGGCTGGAGGTTTCCATTAGGGGCGCAGCCCAAGACAGTGTCCAAAATCAGCTCGTTTGCCCCTCATTTGTCTAAAGTCAGGGTAGCCTGGAAACCGTTTCTGTGAATGATTAGTGAACAAATAAGCCTGCCGTTAATACTTCTGTGTTTCTCCAATTTGAGGCCTACTGAATTTAGGTATCGATTCTTTAGGTGATTTCGAGTCATGCGAAAACACAAGCACCTCTGCAGGGCTTTGAAGAACTCATTTGACCCAAAGAATCCCTATTCTCATTTGATGGAGTGCAGGAACCTAACAGAGGAAAGCAAGAGACTTCATTCACAATGAATGATATTTTTTGCCATTTTGGGTTTGGAAGCTCACATGGGATCATTCTTAAGATCCATCAGGTGCTGAGCATCTAAGTCACAGCCACACACAGGTCCAAGAGTCTGATAAAGACACATCCCTTTCCAAAGCAATTAAGCAAAGAGCCACAGGGGAGGCCCATTCATTTCCATTTGAAAACTGTTTTCTTCAGGCTTCACAAAGGGGTGGCCTGAGGCAAAGACCTTCCTGACATTCAGTGCAACACAACAATAAGTAAGCAAAAGGCCCAAAGCAGGGTTTCTGCACTGAGACTTTCCTGGTCACACTGATATCTGAGTTTTCTGAGATGCTCGCCATTCTCCTCAGCTATCCAGTACGTGGCCATGTCACAGAGCTTGGAGGTGGTACCATTTTGGACACAAATCCATGAGCCTATTCTGGAGAGTGGCCAGAATTCGGGAAGAAAACAACAACTTAGAAAGATAGCAGATGTTGCACATCGATAAGACAAGCTGCAGTCCATTTATATATTGGCAGGATGAATTATGGGAAGATTTATACTAGACAGGACACATCCATTAATGCATTCTCTTTTCTAATGTCTACAACAATGGACACAGTGGAATACACAGAAACAGAAACACTCGCCGTGTCAAATGACTTACTAGAAACTGTCCACTCCAAACCAAACAAACCTACTTTCCTATCTATTCTCAGAACATGAGACAAAACAACAAACCCACACGCACTCCCACAAAGGCACCTCCTTCCCCCAAGTAGGTCTGTGACTATCTGGGGTGTCCTCTGACTGGTGGGCCATACTATGTTCCCCCGAAATGTCCTGTCTTCTCTCAGATCTTGTTTCCTTGAACAACTCTGTGAAGAAGTCAGGAAAAAGTGGTTAGCCACTACCTGTTTTCTCAGGAAAGGTCCATCTTCAGAGCTCTCCTGGCATTTGGCCTTCCTCACATCATTAGGTACCAAGAAAACTGACTCTGTCCTTGGTAAATCCAAACAAGTGAGCCCACTGGGACTGGGACTGGGACTGCCTCTGGCTGCCTGGCTTCTTGGATACCAAGTTCAGAGAGTTCCATCACCAAGGAACTGAGGTATGTCACATTCTTTGGAACTGAATGAGGTCACTGCCTTGGCAACCACTTTGTCCTAACAGTTGCTTCCAAGGGTAACATAAGATGGAGTTTGCCCCTACTTCCTCTGACACTTTCATAAGGTAGAATGTATATCAACC
The DNA here is from genome assembly GCF_048772815.1 of Callospermophilus lateralis. Taxonomy (NCBI): domain Eukaryota; kingdom Metazoa; phylum Chordata; class Mammalia; order Rodentia; family Sciuridae; genus Callospermophilus; species Callospermophilus lateralis. The sequence continues at coordinate 388,492 of NW_027512618.1, read as the reverse complement.
ATTGGCACCCGGGAACAGCTCTCCACCCAGGCCTGGTTTGGTCCATGTTCTCTACAATAAGAAGAGAGAGGCCGATTCAGACACATCACTTCATCCTGACCAGGTTGTTTGCCATGGAAGATGACTTTTGCTCTCTCAGGTGCTTCATACCTGCTTACAACTTCTCCAGGTATGATTTGTGCATTGACATTTGAGGTTCTCTTCATGTGGAAGGTCCCCAACTCTCCTGTATTGTAAGAACCACTCTGTACCTGCTCTTCTGTAAAATGATTGAGGGAACAGTGTATACTGGGGGTTAAAAACAGGTTTGATTTTGGTTATGTATGACTCTGTGCGATGAATAATGGTATTGGGAACCTGAAATATTTATAAGAATATTGAGGTGAAATATAAGTATGAAAACAGAAATCTAGGTATGATTTGAAGCCCAGAAGGGTTCTGCCCTTGATTGGGATACTGAACTTTGAATTATGTTCTGCAAATTTGTCTCAGATAATTTGATATACAATGGCATAGGACCTTGTACATTGGATGATTGAATTTAGAAGAGAACATCTAGTCAAAAAGGGATATTCAGTAGGATTAGGAAGATAGTCAGTAGGTTTCGGAAGAAGAGTGAGTATAGGATTTGGACCAAAAGTTCTTTAGCAATAGACTTTCAGTTATAGAGTGAAAGTATATTTCAGCACATATGAAGAGTCAGTCACTATGTTGAACTGGGGAAAATATGTAGAAAAGCAGATATCAATAGAAACATTACGAAATCAGGCAAAGTATAAAGTGAGTGATAGAATTAGACATTTTCAACAGGGTTGAGTTTGAATATATAAACTAGGAAAAAACAAAAATGTAGTCACCAATAGGATTGAAAATTGACAGCATTAGGCAACCTGGAAATGGATGTTTTTAGAAATCCATGTTCACTTTCCATTTAGGCTTTGGTACAATCATAAGTGTGACCTTTGCATTTTTTGTCCAGAATATTACTGTGATAATGAGGTGACATGAGTAATTCTTTCACCATTTCTGGGAGCAATATATTGAAGATGTAAAATAGAATCGGGGGTAGAAAGAGGTGTACCCTGTTTCTATGAACATAGAGAAAAAGCATGAATAGACCATACTGTGAATAAATAATATAACTTTTTTGAACTTTAAATAATGAATTGAACTGATATCTGAAAAATTAAAGGAAGTCGTATATTGATATACAATCATTCATTCCAACCAGTTATATATCTAATGGAAATATTAATGTTTTGGTTTATCATAAAGAGTGTGTGAGTTTTGCTTCAAAATGATTATGGAAATTCAAAATAATGTGTTTGGAAAGAAGTCTCATGAAAAGACCAGTCAAGAAACCCTGACAATACATGTGTTCTGAAGCAAGAAGTGATTAAAGTTGAAACAAATGCCTATTAATTTGTGAACTTGTGGATGAAATGTATATCCTATGATGTGCAAAAACTGAGGAAACAATAATGTAGCAGTGTCGAATACAAATGAATGACAAATTACATATCATGTCCCATAGGAGTCTACTTGCATTGATGTTAGACTGGGTCAGTTACTGTAGAATAATTAGGATTTGTATGCACAATTCACTGAAGTTAGTTTTCAGTACTAGGAAACAAATATGTATTTCAAGTGGATGAATATTTCTGATTATTATCTTGTGAAAAGTTGATTACAAATCCACATACATGAACATGAATGAATTTAGAGAGTGTATATTAGACACATATATTCCATATTTTGAAAAATTTGGAGAGTATATCTATATCTATATCTACATCTATATATCTATATCTATATCTATCTATCTATCTATATATATATATATATATATATATACACACACACACACGCACACACACACACACACACACACACACACACAACACTCACAGACATTAAAAAGTACCAATATAAATTCCAATCGAAATTCATCAGTAAATATATATCATCCACAGATGCAAACATATTTATTTTACTGAACATGAGTTTATGTATAATGTTGTTGTACTAGGACGCTCTCCTATAGGTTGAATTTTCATTTCCAACAGCATTTAGGAGGAGTGAACTCTTCTCACAATTTGTATCTGCCAAGACAGCCACATCACAAAAATGTACATGTGATACCTGGTAGGATTCTATATATGCATATAAATATACATGTGTGAATAGGCTACAGAAAAGGGAAACAAGAATTCACATATTTGTTAAGTTTAAAAACACATGGAGAATATTTCAATTAAAATTTGACTAGATTTATAACTCCTACCTTATATAATACAAATGTCAAGTCCACCTATACAACATGTCTCCTCTGAAGTGCTTGTGTTTCTATTGTGTTGGGTTAATTTTCCCCATTATATTAGGATGAACTGTCTAAGTCTACCAGGTATGGGTTAATGTCAGGGATTCAGTACTTCGAATGGAAAATTTGAAAATGAATCCAATGCGTATGTAAATATATGCTGAGCAATTTCCTCCCGCTCTCATCCAGAAGAATGCCTTGACATCACCTTCACCCCAAGTAAGACACATTTAGAGGAGAGGAGTTACAAAATCAGTGAATACATATCTGGAATGGAAAATGCTCAGGAGTTCACAACCTTGGAGGTGGTAGAAAAGTTTCCAAAACTAAGGGACAGGGTAAACCCTCCACAAACATGGAGCTCTGCTGGCCTAAAAACTTTTTGAGAAACTCCTCTGAGATTCCACACTTGAAATATATGTTGTTTTCAGGAGATTTGGCTTCCTTTGTAGTGAGACTATGAGAGCTGGGTCTGCATCTATGTGACCTGGAGGACATGGTTTCTTATTTTCCAAAGAACTAGATGAAGCAGTGCTGAATCCTCTCTTTGTAGGTTAACTGATGCCACTGGAGACTAAGTGTCTCCCCGTGTGGACTGTGAAGCCATTTGGTCCTCCTCCACTTTTTGTGGTGTTTTTCCTGCTGCACTGTGAGTTTGGTATTTGTTTCACGAAATACTAGGAGCTAAACTGGGATACAGTGCTGGAGGGAGTTGTGTCACGTGTGGTTGGTCAGGGTCTGCAAGGGAATGCACCAACTAGGCTTCTATCTCTCACAGCTTGGCCCATTGCCCCCTTGTTCATATCAACCTGATTCTTCATTTTCCTCTGAAGACTCTCCATATAACAAGATGCCTTTACATATAAGGGTCTGCTGGCTGCACCATGTCAGTTACAAGCCCTTTGGAATCCAATGGTAGATCCACATGGCCCTACCACGGATGTTTTATCAAACACCTCCCCACCACTGCTCTAGACCCACTACTCAGCAGGCTCCAACTTACTGGCATCTCTGTTCTACACCATTTTCATGAAACTCAGTAAATCAAGGCACTGTCTGGTATACTCATAATCAGCAACAGGACATCCAATGTTTCTCCAGTGCCACCTGGTCATAGGAATTTCAAAAATTTCATGGTATTTATCTAGCCATTTTTCAAGCATGAAGTTGGAGGCACTGTGGGTTTCAATTCATGCAGCAAACATTAAATGGTGAGGAAGCTCATTTCAATGAAATCTCTGGAGAACTCTAAAAGGCAAGGCTTCCCAAAGAGTGAACAAAAGGTCACATTAGGCCAGGCCCATTGAGGTCTACAATGTGAGGTCCATGTGTGTTTTGACTCTCAACTATGGCTGCCATTTCTTTAAGAATAAAATCATGTGATATCCTTGCTGAGTTTCCCAGGCCTCTGTGGAAATCCACCCGGGGCCTAGGTCTCAGTTTCCAAGAGTGACTTTCATGCGTGGCCTCTTAAAATCCCAACAAAATTCATGGCAATGCTTCTCTGAGTTCAGTTCCAAAACCCAGTCTCTAAGGGGAATCACACCAGAGTTCAAGCCCACGTGGACACAGTCATTTCTTCCAACTGTCACACAAATGACCAAAATTAAAACCGAAACACTCCCACATGGCCCTCATCTTATTCCATATAGTCAATCATCTTAACCTCTGGCTGGAGGTTTCCATTAGGGGCGCAGCCCAAGACAGTGTCCAAAATCAGCTCGTTTGCCCCTCATTTGCCTAAAGTCAGGGTGGCCTGGACACCGCTTCTGTGAGCCAGGAATGATCAAATAAGCCTGCCGTTAATTCTTCTGTGTTTCTCCAATTTGAGGCCTACTAATTTCAGGAATACATTCTTTATGTGATTTAAAGTTATTCGAAAACCCAAGCACCTCTGCAGAGATTTGAAGAACTCATTTGACCCAAAGAATCCCTATTCTCACTTATGGAGTTCAGGATTTTAACAGAGTTAGGCAAGAGAATTCATCCACAATGAAAGATTTTTTGCCCTTATGGTTTTGGATGCACGCAGGGGATCATTTTTAGATTCATCAGGTGCTGAGAATCTAAGTTACAGCCACACACATGGCCAAGAGGCTGATTCAGACACATCCTTTCCCAAAGCAATGAAGCCAGAAGCCACAGGTGATGCCCATTCATTTCCATTTGAAAACTGTTTTCTTCAGGCTTCACAAAGGGGTGGCCTGAGGCAAAGACCTTCCTGACATTCAGTGCAACACAACAATAAGTAAGCAAAAGGCCCAAAGCAGGGTTTCTGCACTGAGACTTTCCTGGTCACACTGATATCTGAGTTTTCTGAGATGCTCGCCATTCTCTTCAGCTATCCAGTACATGGCCATGTCACAGAGCTTGGAGGTGGTACATATTTTGGACACAAAACCATGAGCCTATTCTGGAGAGTGGCTAGAATTCAGGAAGAAAACAGCAACGTAGAAAGATAGCAGATGTTGCACATCGATAAGACAAGCTGCAGTCCATTCACATATTGGGCAGGATGAATTATGGGAAGATTTATACTAGACAGGACACCTCCATTAATGCATTCTCTTTTTAATGTCTACAACAACGGACACATTGGGATACACCGAAAAAGAAACACTCGCCTGATCAAACAACTTACTAGAAACTGTCCACTCCAAACCAAACAAACAGCCTTTCCTACCTATTCTCAGAACATGAGACAAAACAACAAACCCACACCCACTCCCACAAAGGCACCTCCTTACCCCAAGTAGGTCTGTGACTATCCGGAGTTTCCTCTGACTGGGGGCCATACTATGTTCCCCCGAAATGTCCTGTCTTCTCTCAGATGTTTTTTCTTTGTTCAACTCTTTGTAGTTTTCAGGAAAATGTGGTGAGCCACTACCTGCTTTCTCAGGAAAGGTCCATCTTCAGAGTTCTCTTGGCATTAGGCCATCCTCACATCAGTAGGTACCAAGAAAACTGACTCTGTCCTTGGTAAATCCAAACAAGTGAGCCCACTGGGACTGGGACTGGGACTGCCTCTGGGTGCCTGGCCTCTTGGATACAAATTTCAGAGAGTTCCATCACCAAGGAAATGAGGTATGTCACTTTCTTTGGAACTGAATGAGTCACTTCCTTGTCAACCACATTGTCCTAACTGTTGCTTCCAAGGGTCCCATGAGATGGAGGCTTCCCCTACTTCCTGTGACACTTTCACAAGGGAGAATGGTATATCAACCATAGGCACCCAGGAACAGCTCTCCACACAGGCTTGGTTTGGTCCATGTTCTCTACAATAAGAAGAGAGGGGCTGATTCAGACTCATCCCTTCTTTCTGACCAAGATATTTGCCATGGAAGATGACTTTTGCTCTCTCAGGTCCTTCATACCTGCCTACAACTTCTCCAGGTATCATTTCTGCATGGACCTTTGAGGTTCTCATCAGGTGGAATATCCCCAACTTTCCTGTATTGTAAGAACCACTCTGTCCCTGCTCTTCTGTAAGATGATTGAGGGACCAGTGTATAATTGGGGTTAAAAACAGGTTTGATATGGGTTACAAATGATTCTGTGCGATGAATAATGGTATTGGGAACCTGCAATGCTTACAAAATATAGATGTGAAATATAAGTATGAAAACAGAAATCTAGGTATGATTTGAAGCCCATAAGGGTTCTGCCCTTGATTGGGATACTTAGCTTTGAATTATGTTCTGCAAAGATGTCTCAGATAATTCGATATACAATGGCATAGGACCTTGTAAATTGGATGATTGAATTTAGAAGAGAGCACCCAGTCAAAAAGGGATATTCAGTAGGATTAGGAAGATAGTCAGTAGGTTTAGGAAGAAGAGTGAGTATAGGATTTGGACCAAAAGTTCTTTAGCAATAAACTTTCGGTTATAGAGTGAATGTAAATGTCAGCACATATGAAGAGTCAGTCACTATGTTGAACTGGGGAAAATATGTAGAAAAGCAGAGATCAATAGAAACATTACGAAATCAGGCAAAGTATAAAGTGAGTGATAGAATTAGACATTTTCAACAGGATTGAGTTTGAATATATAAATAAGGAAAAAACAAAAATGTAGTCACCAATAGGATTGACAATTGACAGCATTAGGCAACCTGGACATGGATGTTTTTAGAAATCCATGTTCACTTTCCATTTAGGATTTGGTACAATCATAAGTGTGACCTTTCCATTTTTTGTCCAGAATATTACTGTGATAATGAGGTGACATGAGTAATTCTTTCACCTTTTCTGGGAGCAATATATTGAAGATGTAAAATCAGAATCGGGGGTACAAAGAGGTGTACCCTGTTTCTATGAACATAGAGAAAAAGCATGAATAGACCATACTGTGAATAAATAATATAACTTTTTTGAACTTTAAACAATGAATTGAACTGATATCTGAAAAATTAAAGGAAATCGTATATTGATATACAATCATTCATTCCAACCAGTTATATATCTAAACGAAATATTAGTGTTTTGGTTTATCATGAAGAGTGTGTGAGATTTGCTTCAAAATGACTATGGAAATTCAAAATAATGTGTTTGGAAAGAAGTCTCATGAAAAGACCATTCAAGAAACCCTGACAATACATGTGTTTTGAAGCAAGAAGTGATTAAAGTTGAAACAAATGCCTATTAATTTGTGAACTTGTGGATGAAATGTATATCCTATGATTTGCAAAAACTGAAGAAACAATAATGTACCAGTGTCGAATACCAAGGAATGACAAATTACATATCATGTCCCATAGGAGTCTACTTGCATTGATGTTATACTGGGTCGGTTACTGTAGAATAATTAGGATATGTATGCACCATTCACTGAAGTTAGTTTTCAGTACTAGGAAACAAATATATATTTCAGGTGGATGAATATTTCTGATTATAATCTTGTGAAAAGTTGATTATAAATCCACATACATGAACATGAATGAATTTAGAGAGTGTATATTAGACATATATATTTCATATTTTGAAAAATTTGGGGAGTATATCTATATCTATATCTATATCTATATCTATATCCACACACACACACACACACACACACACACAACACTCACAGACATTAAAAAATACCAATATAAATGCCAATCGAAATTGATCAGTAATATATATGATCCACAGATGCAAAAATATTTATTTTGCTGAACATGAGTTTATGTATAATGTTGTTTTACTAGGACGCTCTAATATAGGTTGAATTTTCATTTCCAACAGCATTTAGGAGGAGTGAACTCTTCTCACAATTTGTATCTGCCAAGACAGCCATCTCATAAAAATGTACGTGTGATACCTGCTAGGATTCTATATATGCATATATATATATATATATATACATGTGTGAATAGGCTAAAGAAAAGGGAAACAAGAATTCAAATATTTGTTAAGTTTAAAAACACATGGAGAATATGTCCATTAAAATTTGAATACATTTATAACTCCTACCTTATATAATGCAAATGTCAAGTCCAACTATACAACATGTCTCCTCTGAAGTGCTTGTATTTCTATTGTGTTGGGTTAATTTTCCCCATTATATTAGGATGAATAGTCTGAGTCTACTAGGCATGGCTTAGTGTCAGGAATTCAGCATTTCGAATGGAAAATTGGAAAATGAATCCAATGTGTATGTAAATATATGCTGCACAAATATCCTCCCGCTCTCATCCAGAAGAATGCCTTGACATTACCTTCACCCCAAGTAAGACACAATTAGAGGAGAAGAGTTACAAAATCAGTGAATACATATCTGGAATGGAAAATGCTCAGGAGTTCACAACCTTGGAGGTGGTAGAGGAGTTTGCAAAACTAAGGGACAGGGTAAACACTCCAGAAACATGGAGCTCTGCTGGCCTAAAAACTTTTTGAGAAACTGCCTCTGAGCTTCTGTACTTGAAATATATGTTGTTTTCAGGAGATTTGGCTTCCTTTGTAGTGAGACCATCAAAGCTGGGTCTGCATCTATGTAACCTGGAGGACATGGTTTCTTATTTTCCAATGAACAAGATGAAGCAGTGCTGAATCCTCTCTTTGTAGGTAAACTGAGACCACTTTGTACTGAGTGTCTCCCCGTGTGGACTGTGAAGCCATTTGGTCCTCCTCCACTTTTTGTGGTGTTTTTGCTGCTGCACTGTGAGTTTGGTATTTGTTTCCCGAAATACTAGGAACTAAACTGGGACACAGTGCTGGAGGGAGTTCTGTCACGTGTGGTGGGTCAGGGTCTGCAAGAGAATGCACCAACTAGGCTTCTATCTCTCACAGCTTGCCCAATTGACCCCATGTCCATATCAACCTGATTCTTAATTTTCCTCTGAAAACTCTCCATATAACAAGATGCCTTTACATATAAGGGTCTGCTGGCTGCACCATATCAGTTACAAGCCATTTGGAATCCAATGGTAGATCCACATGGCACTACCACGGATGTTTTATCAAACACCTCTCCACCACTGCTCTAGACCCACTACTCAGCAGACTCCAACTTACTGGCATCTCTGTTCTACACCATTTTTATGAAACTCAGTAAATCAAGGCACTGTCTGGTATACTCATGATCAGCAACAGGACATCCAATGTTTCTCCAGTGCCACCTGGTCATTGGAATTTCAAAAATTTCATGGTATTTATTTAGCCATTTTTCAAGCATGAAGTTGGAGGCACTGTGGGTTTCAATTCATGCAGCAAACATTAAATGGTGAGGAAGCTCATTTCAATGAAATCTCTGGAGAACCCTCACAGGCAAGGCTTCCCAAAGAGTGAACAAAAGGTCACATTAGGCCAGGCCCATTGAGGTCTACAATGTGAGGTCCATGTGTGTTTTGACTCTAAACTATGGCTGCCATTTCTTTAAGAATAAAATCATGTGATATCCTTGCTGAGATTCCCAGGCCTCTGTGGAAATCCACCGGGGCCTAGGTCTCAGTTTCCAAGAGCGACTTTCATGCGTGGCCTCTTAAAATCCCAACAAAATTCATGCCAATGCTTCTCTGAGTTCAGTTCCAAATCCCAGTCTCTAAGGGGAATCACACCAGAGTTCAAGCCCACGTGGACCCAGTCATTTTTTCCAATGCCACACAAATGATCAAAATTAAAATCAAAACACTCCCACATGGCCCTCATCTTATTCCATATAGTCAATCATCTTAACCTCTGGGTGGAGGTTTCCATGAGGGGCGCAGCCAAAGACAGTGTCCAAAATCAGCTCCTTTGCCCCTAATTTTCCTAAAGTCAGGGTAGCCTGGACACCGTTTCTGTGAACCAGGATTGAACAAATAAGCCTGCCGTTAATACTTCTGTGTTTCTCCAATTTGATGCCTACTGATTTTAGGTATCGATTCTTTAGGTGATTTCGAGTCATGCGAAAACACAAGCACCTCTGCAGGGCTTTGAAGAACTCATTTGACCCAAAGAATCCCTATTCTCATTTGATGGAGTGCAGGAACCTAACAGAGGAAGGAAAGAGACTTCATCCACAATGAATGATATTTTTGCCATTTTGGTTTTGGAAGCTCACATGGGATCATTCTTAAGATCCATCAGGTTCTGTGAATCTAAGTCACAGCCACACACAGGTCCAAGAGGCTGATAAAGACACATCACTTTCCAAAGCAATTAAGCAAAGAGCCACAGGTGAAGCCCATTCATTTCCATTTGAAAACTGTTTTCTTCAGGCTTCACAAAGGAGTGGCCTGAGGCAAAGACCTTCCTGACATTGAGTGCAACACAACAATAAGTAAGCAAAAGGCCCAAAGCAGGGTTTCTGCACTGAGACTTTCCTGGTCACGCTGATATCTGAGTTGTCTGAGATTCTCGCCATTCTCTTCAGCTATCCAGTACATGGCCATGTCACAGAGCTTGGAGGTGGTACATATTTTGGACACAAATCCATGAGCCTATTCTGGAAAGTGTCCAGAATTCAGAAAGAAAACAACAACTTAGAAAGACAGCAGGTGTTGCACATCGATAAGACAAGCTGCAGTCCTTTCATATATTGGGCAGGATGAATCATGGGAAGATTTATACTAGACAGGACACACCCATTAATGCATTCTCTTTTCTAATGTCTACAACAACGAACACAGGGGGATACACAGAAACAGAAAAACTCGCCGTGTCAAATGACTTACTAGAAACTGTCCATTCCAAACCAAACAAACCGCCTTTCCTATCTATTCTCAGAACATGAGACAAAACAACAAACCCACACCCACTCCCCCAAAGGCACCTCCTTCCCCCAAGTAGGTCTGTGACTATCCGGAGTGTCCTCTGACTGGTGGGCCATACTATGTTCCCCCAAAATGGACTGTCTTCTCTCAGATCTTGTTTCATTGACCAACTCTGTGAAGATGTCAGGAAAAAGTGGTTAGACACTACCTGTTTTCTCAGGAAAAATCCATCTTCACAGCTCTACTGGCATTTGGCCATCCTCACATCATTAGGTACCAAGAAAACTGACTGTCCTTGGTAAATCCAAACAAGTGAGCCCACTGGGACTGGGACTTGGACTGCCTCTGGGTGCCTGGCTTCTTGGATACCAAGTTCAGAGAGTTCCATCACCAAGGAAATGAGGTATGTCACATTCTTTGGAACTGAATGAGGTCCCTGCCTTGGCACCCACTTTGTCCAAACATTTGCTTCCAAGGGTAACATAAGATGGAGGTTGCCCCTACTTCCTGTGACACTTTCATAAGGTAGAATGTATATCAACCATTGGCACCCGGGAACAGCTCTCCACTCATGCCTGGTTTGGTCCATCATCTCTAAAATAAGAAGAGAGAGGCAGATTCAGACACATCCCTTCATCCTGACCAGGTTCTTTTCCATGGAAGAGGACTTTTTCTCTCTCTGGTGCTTCATACCTACCTACAATTTCTCCAGGTATCATTTGTGCATGGACATTTGAGGTTCTCATCAGGTGGAAGGCCCCCAACTTTCCTGTATTGTAAGAACCACTCTGTCCCTGCTCTTCTGTAAATTGATTGAGGGAACAGTGTATACTTGGGGTTAAAAACAGGTTTCATTTGGGTTAGGAATGATTCTGTGTGATGAATAATGGTATTGGAAACATGCAATATTTACAAGAATATAGAGTTGAAATATAAGTATGAAAACAGAAATCAAGGTATGATTTGAAGCCCAGAATAGTGTTGCCCTTGATTGGGATACTTAGCTTTGAATTATGTTCTGCAAAGTTGTCTCAGATAATTCGATATACAATGGCATAGGACCTTGTAAATTGGATGATTGAATTTAGAAGAGAACATCCAGTCAAAAAGGGATATTCAGTAGGATTAGGAAGATATTCGGTAGGTTTAGGAAGAAGAGTGAGTATAGGATTTGGACCAAAAGTTCTTTAGCAATAGACTTTCGGTTATAGAGTGAATGTAAATGTCAACACATATTGAGAGTCAGTCAGTATGTTGACCTGGGGAAAATATGTAGAAAAGCCGATATCAATAGAAACATTACGAAATGAGGCAAAGTATAAAGTGAGTGATAGAATTAGACATTTTCAACAGGGTTGAGTTTGAATATATAAATTAGGAAAAAACAAATATGTAGTCACCAACAGAATTGACAATTGACAGCATTAGGCAACGTGGACATAGATGTTTTTAGAAATCCATGTTCACTTTCTATTTAGGCTTTGGTACAATCATAAGTGTGACCTTTCCATTTTTTGTCAGGAATATTACTGTGATAATGAGGTGACATGAGTATTTCTTTCACCATTTCTGGGAGCAATATATTGAAGATGTAAAATTAGAATTGGTTGTACAAAGAGGTGTACCCTGTTTGTATGAACATAGAGAAAAAGCATGAATAGACCATACTGTGAATAAATAATATAACTTTTTTGAACTTTAAATAATGCATTGAACTGATATCTGAAAAATTAAAGGAAATCGTATATTGATATACAATCATTAATTCCAACCAGTTATTTATCTAATGGAAATATTAGTGTTTTCTTTTATCATGAAGAGTTTGTGAGTTTTGCTTCAAAATGATTATGGAAATTCAAAATAATGTGTTTGGTAAGAAGTCTCATGAAAAGACCAGTCAAGAAACCCTGACAATACATGTGTTCTGAAGCAAGAAGTGATTAAAGTTGAAACAAATGCCTATTAATTTGTGAACTTGTGGGTGAAATGTATATCCTATGATGTGCAAAAACTGAAGAAACAATAATGTAGCAGTGTCCAATACAAATGAATGACAAATTACATATCATGTCCCATAGGAGTCTACTTGCATTGATGTTAGACTGGGTCAGTTACTGTAGAATAATTAGGATATGTATGCACCATTCACTGAAGTTAGTTTTCAGTACTAGGAAACAAATATGTATTTCAGGTGCATGAATATTACTGATTATAATCTTGTGAAAAGTTGATTATAAATCCACATACATGAACATGAATGAATTTAGAGAGTGTATATTAGACACATATATTTCATATTTTGAAAAATTTGGAGAGTATATCTATATCTATATCTATATCTATACACACACACACACACACACACACACACACACACACAACACTCACAGACATTAAAAAGTACCAATATAAATGCCAATCGAAATTCATCAGTAAATATATGTCATCCAGAAATGCAAAAATATTTATTTTACTGAATATGACTTTATGTATAACGTTGTTCGACTAGGACGGTCTCCTATAGGTTGAATTTTTATTTCCAACAGCATTTAGGAGGAGTGAACTCTTCTCACAATTTGTATCTGCTAAGACAGCCACCTCACAAAATGTACGTGTGATACCTGCTAGTATTCTATATATGCATATATATATATACATGTGTGAATAGGCTAAAGAAAAGGGAAACAAGAATTCACATATTTGTTAAGTTTAAAAACACACGGAGAATAGGTCCATTAAAATTTGAATACATTTATAACTCCTACCTTATATAATGCAAATGTCAAGTCCAACTATACAACATGTCTCCTCTGAAGTGCTTGTATTTCTATTGTGTTGGGTTAATTTTCCCCATTATATTAGGATGAATAGTCTGAGTCTACTAGGCATGGCTTAGTGTCAGGAATTCAGCATTTCGAATGGAAAATTGGAAAATGAATCCAATGTGTATGTAAATATATGCTGCACAAATATCCTCCCGCTCTCATCCAGAAGAATGCCTTGACATTACCTTCACCCCAAGTAAGACACAATTAGAGGAAAAGAGTTACAAAATCAGTGAATACATATCTGGAATGTAAAATGCTCAGGAGTTCACAACCTTGGAGGTGGTAGAGGAGTTTGCAAAACTAAGGGACAGGGTAAACACTCCAGAAACATGGAGCTCTGCTGGCCTAAAAACTTTTTGAGAAACTGCCTCTGAGCTTCTGTACTTGAAATATATGTTGTTTTCAGGAGATTTGGCTTCCTTTGTAGTGAGACCATCAAAGCTGGGTCTGCATCTATGTAACCTGGAGGACATGGTTTCTTATTTTCCAATGAACAAGATGAAGCAGTGCTGAATCCTCTCTTTGTAGGTAAACTGAGACCACTTTGTACTGAGTGTCTCCCCGTGTGGACTGTGAAGCCATTTGGTCCTCCTCCACTTTTTGTGGTGTTTTTGCTGCTGCACTGTGAGTTTGGTATTTGTTTCCCGAAATACTAGGAACTAAACTGGGACACAGTGCTGGAGGGAGTTCTGTCACGTGTGGTGGGTCAGGGTCTGCAAGAGAATGCACCAACTAGGCTTCTATCTCTCACAGCTTGCCCAATTGACCCCATGTCCATATCAACCTGATTCTTAATTTTCCTCTGAAAACTCTCCATATAACAAGATGCCTTTACATATAAGGGTCTGCTGGCTGCACCATATCAGTTACAAGCCATTTGGAATCCAATGGTAGATCCACATGGCACTACCACGGATGTTTTATCAAACACCTCTCCACCACTGCTCTAGACCCACTACTCAGCAGGCTCCAACTTACTGGCATCTCTGTTCTACACCATTTTTATGAAACTCAGTAAATCAAGGCACTGTCTGGTATACTCATGATCAGCAACAGGACATCCAATGTTTCTCCAGTGCCACCTGGTCATTGGAATTTCAAAAATTTCATGGTATTTATTTAGCCATTTTTCAAGCATGAAGTTGGAGGCACTGTGGGTTTCAATTCATTCAGCAAACATTAAATGGTGAGGAAGCTCATTTCAATGAAATCTCTGGAGAACCCTCACAGGCAAGGCTTCCCAAAGAGTGAACAAAAGGTCACATTAGGCCAGGCCCATTGAGGTCTACAATGTGAGGTCCATGTGTGTTTTGACTCTAAACTATGGCTGCCATTTCTTTAAGAATAAAATCATGTGATATCCTTGCTGAGATTCCCAGGCCTCTGTGGAAATCCACCGGGGCCTAGGTCTCAGTTTCCAAGAGCGACTTTCATGCGTGGCCTCTTAAAATCCCAACAAAATTCATGCCAATGCTTCTCTGAGTTCAGTTCCAAATCCCAGTCTCTAAGGGGAATCACACCAGAGTTCAAGCCCACGTGGACCCAGTCATTTTTTCCAATGCCACACAAATGATCAAAATTAAAATCAAAACACTCCCACATGGCCCTCATCTTATTCCATATAGTCAATCATCTTAACCTCTGGGTGGAGGTTTCCATGAGGGGCGCAGCCAAAGACAGTGTCCAAAATCAGCTCCTTTGCCCCTCATTTTCCTAAAGTCAGGGTAGCCTGGACACCGTTTCTGTGAACCAGGATTGAACAAATAAGCCTGCCGTTAATACTTCTGTGTTTCTCCAATTTGATGCCTACTGATTTTAGGTATCGATTCTTTAGGTGATTTCGAGTCATGCGAAAACACAAGCACCTCTGCAGGGCTTTGAAGAACTCATTTGACCCAAAGAATCCCTATTCTCATTTGATGGAGTGCAGGAACCTAACAGAGGAAGGAAAGAGACTTCATCCACAATGAATGATATTTTTGCCATTTTGGTTTTGGAAGCTCACATGGGATCATTCTTAAGATCCATCAGGTTCTGTGAATCTAAGTCACAGCCACACACAGGTCCAAGAGGCTGATAAAGACACATCACTTTCCAAAGCAATTAAGCAAAGAGCCACAGGTGAAGCCCATTCATTTCCATTTGAAAACTGTTTTCTTCAGGCTTCACAAAGGAGTGGCCTGAGGCAAAGACCTTCCTGACATTGAGTGCAACACAACAATAAGTAAGCAAAAGGCCCAAAGCAGGGTTTCTGCACTGAGACTTTCCTGGTCACGCTGATATCTGAGTTGTCTGAGATTCTCGCCATTCTCTTCAGCTATCCAGTACATGGCCATGTCACAGAGCTTGGAGGTGGTACATATTTTGGACACAAATCCATGAGCCTATTCTGGAAAGTGTCCAGAATTCAGAAAGAAAACAACAACTTAGAAAGACAGCAGGTGTTGCACATCGATAAGACAAGCTGCAGTCCTTTCATATATTGGGCAGGATGAATCATGGGAAGATTTATACTAGACAGGACACACCCATTAATGCATTCTCTTTTCTAATGTCTACAACAACGAACACAGGGGGATACACAGAAACAGAAAAACTCGCCGTGTCAAATGACTTACTAGAAACTGTCCATTCCAAACCAAACAAACCGCCTTTCCTATCTATTCTCAGAACATGAGACAAAACAACAAACCCACACCCACTCCCCCAAAGGCACCTCCTTCCCCCAAGTAGGTCTGTGACTATCCGGAGTGTCCTCTGACTGGTGGGCCATACTATGTTCCCCCAAAATGGACTGTCTTCTCTCAGATCTTGTTTCATTGACCAACTCTGTGAAGATGTCAGGAAAAAGTGGTTAGACACTACCTGTTTTCTCAGGAAAAATCCATCTTCACAGCTCTACTGGCATTTGGCCATCCTCACATCATTAGGTACCAAGAAAACTGACTGTCCTTGGTAAATCCAAACAAGTGAGCCCACTGGGACTGGGACTTGGACTGCCTCTGGGTGCCTGGCTTCTTGGATACCAAGTTCAGAGAGTTCCATCACCAAGGAAATGAGGTATGTCACATTCTTTGGAACTGAATGAGGTCCCTGCCTTGGCACCCACTTTGTCCAAACATTTGCTTCCAAGGGTAACATAAGATGGAGGTTGCCCCTACTTCCTGTGACACTTTCATAAGGTAGAATGTATATCAACCATTGGCACCCGGGAACAGCTCTCCACTCATGCCTGGTTTGGTCCATCATCTCTAAAATAAGAAGAGAGAGGCAGATTCAGACACATCCCTTCATCCTGACCAGGTTCTTTTCCATGGAAGAGGACTTTTTCTCTCTCTGGTGCTTCATACCTACCTACAATTTCTCCAGGTATCATTTGTGCATGGACATTTGAGGTTCTCATCAGGTGGAAGGCCCCCAACTTTCCTGTATTGTAAGAACCACTCTGTCCCTGCTCTTCTGTAAATTGATTGAGGGAACAGTGTATACTTGGGGTTAAAAACAGGTTTCATTTGGGTTAGGAATGATTCTGTGTGATGAATAATGGTATTGGAAACATGCAATATTTACAAGAATATAGAGTTGAAATATAAGTATGAAAACAGAAATCAAGGTATGATTTGAAGCCCAGAATAGTGTTGCCCTTGATTGGGATACTTAGCTTTGAATTATGTTCTGCAAAGTTGTCTCAGATAATTCGATATACAATGGCATAGGACCTTGTAAATTGGATGATTGAATTTAGAAGAGAACATCCAGTCAAAAAGGGATATTCAGTAGGATTAGGAAGATAGTCGGTAGGTTTAGGAAGAAGAGTGAGTATAGGATTTGGACCAAAAGTTCTTTAGCAATAGACTTTCGGTTATAGAGTGAATGTAAATGTCAACACATATTGAGAGTCAGTCAGTATGTTGACCTGGGGAAAATATGTAGAAAAGCCGATATCAATAGAAACATTACGAAATGAGGCAAAGTATAAAGTGAGTGATAGAATTAGACATTTTCAACAGGGTTGAGTTTGAATTTATAAATTAGGAAAAAACAAATATGTAGTCAGCAACAGAATTGACAATTGACAGCATTAGGCAACGTGGACATAGATGTTTTTAGAAATCCATGTTCACTTTCTATTTAGGCTTTGGTACAATCATAAGTGTGACCTTTCCATTTTTTGTCAGGAATATTACTGTGATAATGAGGTGACATGAGTATTTCTTTCACCATTTCTGGGAGCAATATATTGAAGATGTAAAATTAGAATTGGTTGTACAAAGAGGTGTACCCTGTTTGTATGAACATAGAGAAAAAGCATGAATAGACCATACTGTGAATAAATAATATAACTTTTTTGAACTTTAAATAATGCATTGAACTGATATCTGAAAAATTAAAGGAAATCGTATATTGATATACAATCATTAATTCCAACCAGTTATTTATCTAATGGAAATATTAGTGTTTTCTTTTATCATGAAGAGTTTGTGAGTTTTGCTTCAAAATGATTATGGAAATTCAAAATAATGTGTTTGGTAAGAAGTCTCATGAAAAGACCAGTCAAGAAACCCTGACAATACATGTGTTCTGAAGCAAGAAGTGATTAAAGTTGAAACAAATGCCTATTAATTTGTGAACTTGTGGGTGAAATGTATATCCTATGATGTGCAAAAACTGAAGAAACAATAATGTAGCAGTGTCCAATACAAATGAATGACAAATTACATATCATGTCCCATAGGAGTCTACTTGCATTGATGTTAGACTGGGTCAGTTACTGTAGAATAATTAGGATATGTATGCACCATTCACTGAAGTTAGTTTTCAGTACTAGGAAACAAATATGTATTTCAGGTGCATGAATATTACTGATTATAATCTTGTGAAAAGTTGATTATAAATCCACATACATGAACATGAATGAATTTAGAGAGTGTATATTAGACACATATATTTCATATTTTGAAAAATTTGGAGAGTATATCTATATCTATATCTATATCTATACACACACACACACACACACACACACAACACTCACAGACATTAAAAAGTACCAATATAAATGCCAATCGAAATTCATCAGTAAATATATGTCATCCAGAAATGCAAAAATATTTATTTTACTGAATATGACTTTATGTATAACGTTGTTCGACTAGGACGGTCTCCTATAGGTTGAATTTTTATTTCCAACAGCATTTAGGAGGAGTGAACTCTTCTCACAATTTGTATCTGCTAAGACAGCCACCTCACAAAATGTACGTGTGATACCTGCTAGTATTCTATATATGCATATATATATATACATGTGTGAATAGGCTAAAGAAAAGGGAAACAAGAATTCACATATTTGTTAAGTTTAAAAACACACGGAGAATAGGTCCATTAAAATTTGAATACATTTATAACTCCTACCTTATATAATGCAAATGTCAAGTCCAACTATACAACATGTCTCCTCTGAAGTGCTTGTATTTCTATTGTGTTGGGTTAATTTTCCCCATTATATTAGGATGAATAGTCTGAGTCTACTAGGCATGGCTTAGTGTCAGGAATTCAGCATTTCGAATGGAAAATTGGAAAATGAATCCAATGTGTATGTAAATATATGCTGCACAAATATCCTCCCGCTCTCATCCAGAAGAATGCCTTGACATTACCTTCACCCCAAGTAAGACACAATTAGAGGAAAAGAGTTACAAAATCAGTGAATACATATCTGGAATGTAAAATGCTCAGGAGTTCACAACCTTGGAGGTGGTAGAGGAGTTTGCAAAACTAAGGGACAGGGTAAACACTCCACAAATATGGAGCTCTGCTGGCCTAAAAACTTTTTGAGAAACTGCCTCTGAGCTTCCGCCCTTGAAATATATGTTGTTTTCAGGAGATTTGTCTTCCTTTGTAGGGAGACCATCAAAGCTGGGTCTGCATCTATGTGACCTGGAGGACATGGTTTCTTATTTTCCAATGAACAAGATGAAGCAGTGCTGAATCCACTCTTTGCAGGTAAACTGAGGCCACTGGGGACTAAGTTTCTCCCCGTGTGGACTGTAAAGCCATTTGGTCCTCCTCCACTTTTTGTGGTTTTTTTGCTGCTGCACTGTGAGTTTGGTATTTGTTTCACGAAATACTAGGAGCTAATCTGGGACAGAGTGCTGGAGGGAGTTCTGTCACGTGTGGTGGGTCAGGGTCTGCTAGAGAATGCACCAAATAAGCTTCGATCTCTCACAGCTTGCCCCATTTCCCCCTTGTCCATATCAACCTGATTCTTAATTTTCCTCTGAAAACTCTGCATATAACAAGATGCTTTTACATATAAGGGTCTGCTGGCTGTACCACGTCAGTTACAAGCCATTTGGAATCCAATGGTAGATCCACATGGCCCTACCACGGATGTTTTATCAAACACCTCCCCACCACTGCTCTAGACCCACTACTCAGCAGGCTCCAACTTACTGCCATCCTATTCTACACCATTTTCATGAAACTCCGTAAATCAAGGCACTGTCTGGTATACTCATGATCAGCAACAGGACATCCAATGTTTCTCCAGTGCCACCTGGTCATAGGAATTTCAAAAATTTCATGGTATTTATCTAGCCATTTTTCAAGCATGAAGTTGGAGGCACTGTGGGTTTCAATTCATTCATCAACCATTAAATGGTGAGGAAGCTCATTTCAATGAAATCTCTGGAGAACTCTCACAGGCAAGGCTTTCCAAAGAGTGGTCAAAAGGTCACATTAGGCCAGGCCCATTGAGGTCTACAATGTGAGGTCCATGTGTGTTTTGACTCTCAACTATGGCTGCCATGTCTTTAAGAATAAAATCATGTGATATCCTTGCTGAGATTCCCAGGCCTCTGTGGAAATCCACCCGGGGCCTAGGTCTCAATTTCCAAGAGCGACTTTCATGCGTGGCCTCTTGAAATCCTAACAAAATTCATGACAATGCTTCTCTGAGTTCAGTTCTAAAACCCAGTCTCTAATTGGAATCACACCAGAGTTCAAGCCCACGTGGACCCAGTCATTTTTTCCAATGACACACAAATGACCAAAATTAAAACCGAAACACTCCCACATGGCCCTCATCTTATTCCATATAGTAACTCATCTTAACCTCTGGCTGGAGGTTTCCATGAGGGGCGCAGCCATAGACAGTGTCCAAAATCAGCTTGTTTTCCCCTCATTTGACTAAAGTCAGGGTGGCCTGGACACCGCTTCTGTGAACCAGCAATGATCAAATAAGCCTGCCGTTAATTCTTCTGTGTTTCTCCAATTTGAGGCCTACTGATTTCAGGAATAGATTCTTTATGTGATTTAAAGTTATTCGAAAACCCAAACACCTCTGCAGAGATTTGAAGAACTCATTTGACCCAAAGAATCCCTATTCTCACTAGATGGAGTTCAGGAACCTAACAGAGGAAGGCAAGAGACTTCATCCACAATGAATGATTTTTTGCCCTTATGGTTTTGGATGCACGCATGGGATCATTCTTTAGATTCATCAGGTGCTGAGAATCTAAGTCACAGCCACACACATGGCCAAGAGGCTGATTCAGACACATCCATTCTCAAAGCAATGAAGCCAGAAGCCACAGGTGATGCCCATTTATTTGTATTTGAAAACTGTTTTCTTCAGGTTTCAAAAAGGGGTGGCCTGAGGCAAAGACCTTCCTGACATTCAGTGCAACACAACAATTAGTAAGCAAATTGCCCAAAGCAGGGTTTCTGCACTGAGACTTTCCTGGTCACACTGATATCTGAGTTTTCTGAAATGCTCGCCATTCTCTTCAGCTATCCATTACATGGCCATGTCACAGAGCTTGGAGGTGGTACATATTTTGGACACAAAACCATGAGCCTATTCTGGAGAGTGGCCAGAATTCAGGAAGAAAACAGCATCTTAGAAAGATAGTAGGTGTTGCACATCGATAAGACAAGCTGCAGTCCATTCATATATTGGGCAGGATGAATTATGGGAAGACTTATACTAGACAGGACACATCAATTAATGCATTCTCTTTTTAATGTCTACAACAACGGACACATTGGGATACACCGAAACAGAAACACTCGCCTTGTCAAACAACTTACTAGAAACTGTCCACTACAAACCAAACAAACCGCCTTTCCTACCTATTCTCCGAACATGAGACAAAACAACAAACCCACACCCACTCCCACAAAGGCACCTCCTTACCCCAAGTAGGTCTGTGACTATCCGGAGTTTCCTCTGACTGCGGGCCATACTATGTTCCCCCTAAATGGACTGTCTTCTCTCAGATCTTGTTTCCTTGTTCAACTCTGTGTTGTTGTCAGGAAAAAGTGGTTAGCCACTACCTGCTTTCTCAGGAAAGGTCCCTCTTTAGAGTTCTCCTGGCATTAGGCCATCCTCACATCAGTAGGTACCAAGAAAACTGACTCTGTCCTTGGTAAATCCAAACAAGTGAGCCCACTGGGACTGGGACTGGGACTGCCTCTGGGTGCCTGGCTTCTTGGATACAAATTTCAGAGAGTTCCATCACCAAGGAAATGAGGTATGTCACATTCTTTGGAACTGAATGAGGTCACTGCCTTGGCAACCACTTTGTCCTAACTGTTGCTTCCAAGGGTCCCATGAGATGGAGGCTTCCCCTACTTCCAGTGACACTTTCACAAGGTAGAATGGTATATCAACCATAGGTACCCAGGAACAGCTCTCCACACAGGCCTGGTTTGGTCCATCTTCTCTACAATAAAAAGAGAGAGGGTGATTCAGACACATCCCTTCATCCTGACCAGGTTATTTGCCATGGAAGATGACTTTTGCTCACTCAGGTCCTTCATACCTGCCTACAACTTCTCCAGGTATCATTTCTGCATGGACCTTTGAGGTTCTCAGCAGGTGGAAGATCCCATAATTTCCTGTATTGTTAGAACCACTCTGTCCCTGCTTTTCTGTAAAATGAGATTGAGGGAACAGTGTGCGCTTAGGGTTAATAACAGGTTTGATTTGGGTTATGAATCATTCTGTGTGATGAATAATGGTATTGGGAACCTGTGATATTTACAAGAATATAGATGTGAAATAAAAGTATGAAAACAAAAATCTAGGTATGATTTGAAGCCCAGAAGGGTTTTCCCCTTGATTGGGATACTTAGCTTTGAATTATGTTCTGCAAAGATGTCTCAGATAATTCGATATACAAGGGAGTAGGACCTTGTACCTATGATGATTGAATTTAGAAGAGAACATCCAGGCAAAAAGTGATAATCGTTAGGATTAGGAAGATAGTCGATAGCTTTAGGAAGAAGAGTGAGTATAGGATTTGGACCAAAAGTTCTTTACCAGTAGGGTTTCGGTTATGGAGTGAATGTAGATGTCAGTACATATGAAGAGTCAGTCACTATGTTGAACTGGGGAAAATATGTAGAAAAGCAGATATCAATAGAATCATTACAAAATCAGGCAAAGTATAAAGTGAGTGATAGAATTAGTCATTTTCAACAGGGTTGAGTTTGAATATATAAATTAGATGGAAACAAATATGTAGTCACCAACAGGATTGACAATTGATAGCATTAGGCAACCTGGACATGGATGTTTTTAGTAATCTATGTTCACTTTCCATTTAGGCTTTGGTACAATCATAAGAGTGACCTTTCCATTTTTTGTCCAGAATATTACTGTGATAATGAGGTGACATGAGTATTTCTTTCACCATTTCTGGGAGCAATATATTGAATATTTAAAATTAGAATTGGGGGTACAAAGAGGTGTACCCTGTGTCTATGAACATAGAGATAAAGCATGAATAGAACATACTGTGACTATATAATACAACTTTTTTGAACTTTAAATAATGAATTGAATTGATATCTGAAAAATTAAAGGAAATCATATATTGATACACAATCATTCATTCCAACCAGTTATATATCTCATGGAAATATTAGTGTTTTGGTTTATCATGAAGAGTGTGTGAGTTTTGCTTCAAAAGTGATTATGGAAATCTAAAATAATGTGTTTGGAAAGAAGTCTCATGAAAAGACCTGTCAAGAAACCCTGACAATACTTGTGTTCTGAAGCAAGAAGTGATTAAAGTTGAAACAAATGCCTATTAATTTGTGAACTTGTGGATGAAGTGTATAACTTAAAATGTGCAAAAACTGAAGAAATAATAATGTACCAATGTTGAATACATATGAACGTCAAATTACATATCATGTCCCATAGGAGTCTACTTGCATTGATGTTAGACTGGGTCAGTTTCTGTAGAATAATGAGGATTTGTATGCCCCATTCACTGAAGTTAGTTTTCAGTACTAGGAAACAATTATGTATTTCAGGTGGATGAATATTTCTGATTATAATCTTGTGAAAAGTTGATTATAAATCCACATACATGAACATGAATGAATTTAGAGGGTTTACATTAGACACATATATTTTATATTTTGAAACATCTGCAGAGTGTACAGATATATTATACACACACACACAAAAAAAAACACTCACATACATTTAATAGTAGCAATATATATGCCAATCGAAATTCATCAGTAAATATATATCATCCACAGATGCAAAAATATTTATTTTACTGAACATGAATTTATGCATAATGTTCTTCTACTAGGAAGCTCCCCTATAGGTTGAATTTTCAGTTCCAACAGCGTTTAGGAGGAGTGAACTCTTCTCACAGTTTGTATATGCCAAGTCAGCCACCTCAAAAATGTACGTGTGATACCTGGTAGGATTCTATATGTGCATATAAATATACAAGTGTGAATAGGCTAAAGAGAAAGGGAAACAAGAATTCTCGTATTTTTTAAGTTTAAAAACTCAGGGAGAACTTCTTCGATTAAAAATTGACTAGATTTATAACTTTTACCTTATATAATGCAAAACGCAAGTCCAACTATACAACATGCCTCCAATGAACTGCTTGTATTTCTATAGGTTTGGCTTATTTTTCTCTATCATATTAGGATGAGTTGTCTGAGTCTAGTAGGTATGGGTTAGTGTCAGGGATTCAATATTTCAAAATGAAAATTGGAAAATGAATCCAATTTGTATGCATATATATGCTGCACAAATATCCTCCCACTCTCATCCAGAACAATGCCTTGACATTACCTTCACCCCAAGTAAGACACAATTAGAGGAGAAGAGTTAGAAAATCAGTGAACACATATCTGGAATGGAAAATGCTCAGGATTTCACAACCTTGGAGGTTGTAGAGGAGTTTCCAAAAGCAAGGGATAGGGTAAACACTCCACAAACATCGAGCTCTGCTGGCCTAAAAGCTTTTTGAGAAACTGCCTCTGAGATAGGGCACTTGAAATATATGTTGTTTTCAGGAGATTTGGCTTTCTTTGTAGTGAGACCATCAAAGCTGGGTCTGCATCTATGAGACCTGGAAGACATTGTTTCTGATATTTCAATGAACATGAGGCAGCAGTGCTGATATTTTTCTTTTTAAGTAAACTGTGGCCTCTGGGGTCTAAGTGTCTCCCCGTTGAACTGTGAAGCCATTTGGCCCTCCTACACTTTTTGTGGGGTTTTTGCTGCTGCACTGGTAGTTTGGTATTTGCTTCATAAAATAGAAGGAGTTCAACTGGGACACAGTGCAGGAGGGAGTTCTATCACGTGTGGTGGGTCAGGGACAGCAGAAAAATGCACCAACTAATCTTCTATCCCTCAAAGCTTGCCCCATTGCATCCTTGTCCATAGCAACCTGATTCTGAACATTGCCCTGAATCCTCTCCATATAACAAGATGCCTTTACTTATAAGGGTCTGCTGGCTGCACCATGTAAGCCACAAGCCATTTGTAAGCCAATGGAAGATCCAAATTGCTCCAACACAGAAGTTTTATCACACTCCTGCCCACCACAACTCTAGGCCCACTTCTCAGGAGGCTGCAACTTACTGGGACCTCTGTTGTACACCATTTTCATAAAACCCAGTCAAGCAAGGCACTGTCAGGTACATCCATGATCAGCAGCAGGACATCCAAAGGTTCTCTAGTGCAACCTAGTCGTGGGAATTTCAAAAAATTCACGGAATTTATCTAGAAATTTTTCAAGGATGAAGTTGGAGGCACTGTGGGTTTCAATTTATTCAGGAACCATTAAATGGAGAGGAAGATTATTTCAATGAAAGCTCTGGAGAACCCTCACAGGCAAGGCTTCTCAAAGAGTGGACAAAAGGTCACATTTAGCCAGGCCCATTGAGGTCTACAATGTGAGGTCCATGTGTGTTTTGACTCTCAAATATGGCTGCCAAGTCTTTCGAATGAAATCATGTGATACCTTGGCTGAGATTCCCAGTTCTCTGTGCAAAGCCACTCTGGCGCTAGTTCTCAGTTTCCAAGGGTGACTCTCATACATGGCCTCTTTAATCCCAACACAATACATGGCAATACTTTTCTGAGGTCAGATTCTGAACTCAGTCTCTAAGGGGAATCACACCAAAGTTCAAGCCCAGGTAGACCCAGTTATGTCTTCCAACTGCCACACAAATATCCACAATTAAATCCAAAACACTCCCACATGTCACTCATCTTTTCTAAATACACACTCATCATAACCTCTGGCTGGAGGTTTCCATGAGGGGTGCGGCCCAAGACAGTGTCCAAAATAACCACCCTTGCCCCTCATTTGCCTAAAATAGGGTGGCCTGGACATCCTTCCAGTGAACCAGGAGTGATCAAATTGGCCGGCCATTAAGATGGCACTGCTTCTCCAATTTGAAGCCTACTGACTGTGGGGCTTAGAGTCTTTATGTGATTTGGAGTCATGAGAAAAATCAAGCACTTATGGGCTATCCTCTGCAGGGTTTTGAGGAACACATTTGAACCAAATGATCACTATTCTCACTTGATGAAGGTCAGGAACCTTACAGAGGAATGTGAGAGACTTCATCCAAAATGAATGCTCTTTTGTCCATTTTGGTTTTGGATGCACACATGGGATCTTTCTTTAGATCCATCAGGTGCTAAAAATCTAAGCCGCAGCCTCACACAGGGCCAAAAAGCTGATTCAGACACATCCCTTTCCAAAGCAATTAAGCAAAGAGCCAGAGGTGATGCCCTTTCATTTCTGTTTGAAAACTATTTCTTTTGGCTCTACAAAGGTGTGGCCTGAGGCAAAGATGTTCCGGACATTCAGGGCAACAGAACAATTGGTAAGCAAAAGGCCCAAAGCAGGGTTTCTCCATTAGAATTTTCTGGTCACACTCATATCTGAGTTTTCTGAGATGCTCCCATTCCCTTCAGCTATCCAGTACATGGCCAAGTCTCAGAGCTTGGAGGTGGTACATATTTTGGACACAAAAAAATGAGCCTATTCTGGAAATTGGCCAGGATTCAGGAAGAAAACAGGAACTTAGCAAGATTGTAGGAGTTGCCCACGCATAAGTCAAGCCACAGTCCATTCATAAATTGGGCAAGATGAATCTTGGGAAGCTTTCTACTAGTCAGGACACATACAATGATTCATTCTCTTTTCTAATGTCTAAAACCCCGGACACAGTGGGATACACAGACATAGAGACACTGGCCTTGTCAAACGACTTACCAGAAACAGTTCACTCCAAAACAAACAAACCGCCTTTCCTACCTATTCTCAGAACATGAGACAAAACCTCAAACCTACACCCACACACACAAAGGCAGCTCCTTCCCCCAAGTAGGTCTGTGACTATCAGGAGTGTCCTCTGACTGGTGGGCCATACTATGTTCTGATGAAATCGCCTGTCCTGTGTCAGATATGGTCTCATTGGCCCAATCTGTGAAGTTGTCACTAGCCAGCTGTGAGCCACTACCTGCTTTCTCAGGAAAGGCCTCTCTTCAGAGCTTTCCTGACATTTGTCCATTCTCACATCAGTAGGTACTAAGAAAGACTGACTCTGTCCTTGTTAAATCCAAACAAGTGAGACCACTGGGACTGGGAATGGGACTGGCTCTGCGTGCCTGGCTTCCCGGATCCCAAGTTCAGAGAGTTTCATCACCAAGGAAGTGAGGTGAGATTAATCTCTTCAGGAATTTAATGAGGTCACTGCCTTGGCAACCACTTTGTCCTAACAGTTGCTTCCAATAGTCCTATGAGATGGAGGCAGCCCTTACTTCCTGTGACACTTTCAAAAGTTAGAATGGTATATCAACCATAGGCACCCAGGAACAGCTCTGCACACATGCCTGGTATGGTCCATCTTCTCTACATTAAGAAGAGAGAGGCTTATTCAGACAAAACCCTTCATCTTGGAAAGGTTGTTTGAGATGGAAGATAACTTTTTCTCTCTCAGGTCCTTCATAGCTGCCTAATCTTCTCCAGGGATCAAACCTGCATGGACCTTTGAGGTTCTCAGCAGGAGGCAGATCCCCTACATTCCTGTATTGTAAGACGAACTCTGTCCCTGCTCTTCTGTAAAGTTAGGTTGAGGGAAGAGTGTATGGTTAGGGTTATTAACATGTTTGATTTGGATTACGAATCCTTCTGCAGGATGATTAATAGTATTGGGAACCTGTGATATTTATAAGATTATAGAGGTGAAATATAAGTATGAAAACAGAAATGTTGGTAAGATTTGAAGCCCAGAAGGGCATTAGGCCCTTGATTGGGATACTTAGCTTTTAATTATGTTCTACACAGATGTCTCAGATAAATTGATAATCAATGGCATAGGACCTTATACCTTGGATGTTTGATTTTAGAAGAGAACATCCACTCAAATTGAGATAGTCGGTGGGATTAGGAAGATAGTCGGTAGGTTTATAAAAAAAGAGTGAGTATAAAAATTGGACAAAAAGTTCTGTAGCATTAGGGTTTCGGTTATAGAGTGAATATAAATGTCAGCACATGTGAAGAGTCAGTCACAATGATTAACTGGGGAAAATATGTAGGAAGGAAAATATCAATAGAGACATTACAAAATGAGGCAATTATATAGTGAGTGATAGGATTAGACATTTTCAACAGGGTTGAGATTGAATACATAATCTTAGGAAGAAACAAATATGTAGTCACCAATAGGAATGACATTTGAAAGCATTAGGCAACCTGGACATGGATGTTTTTAGTAAGCCATGTTCACTTTCAATTTAGGATTTGGTACAATCATAAGTGTGACCTTTGCATTTTGTGCCCAGAAAATTATTGTGATCAAATATATATGTAGATCATATGATGTGTGTATTTCTTCCACCATTTCTGGGAGCAATATTTGAGGACACATAAATTAGTATTGTGGGTACCAAGTGGTGTACCCTGTGTCAATGAATATAGAGATAATGCATGAATAGACCATAGTGTGAATAAATAATATAACTTTTTTCTCTTTAAATAATGGATTGAATTGATATCTTAAAATATATAGGAAATCATATATTGACATACAATCATTCACTCCAACCAGTTACATATATAATGGTAATCTTAGGGTTATTGTTTATCATGAAGTGTGTGTGAGTTTTGTTTCAAAAGTGTTTATGGAAATCGAAAATAATGTGTTTGGAAAGAAGTCTCATGAAAAGACCAGTCAAGAAATATGGAGGAATCCATGTGTTCTGAAGCTGGAATTGATTGAAAGTGAAACAAATGCCTATAACTTTCCTAAATTGTGGATGAAATATATATCCTGTGATGTGCATAAACTGATGAAATAGTAATGTACCAGTGTTGAATAAAAATGAAGGTCAAAGTACACATCATGTCCCATAGGAATCTACTTGCATTGATGTTAAACTGGGTCAGTTACTGTAGAAATATTAGGATTGCATGCATTATTCACCGTAGTTAGTTTTATTTCATTTTTATTTATGGTTGTTCAAAACATTACATAGTTGTTGTTATAACATATTTCACACTTTGATTCAAGTGCGTTATAAACTCCCATTTTTACCCCGTGTACAGATTACAGAATCACATCAGTTACACATCTATTGATTCACATATTGCCATACTAGTGTCTATTGAATTCTGCTGCCTTTCCTAACCTCTACTATCCCCCCTCCCCTCCCCGCCCCTCCTCTCTTCTCTCTCTACCACCTCTACTGTAATAAATTTGTCCCCCTTGTATTATTTTTCTCTTTCTCCTCACTTTCTCTTGTATGTAATTTTGTATAACCCTGAGGGTCTCCTTCCAATTCCATGCAATTTTCCTTCTCTCTCCCTTTCCTTTCCACCTCTCATCCCGCTTTAATGTTAATCATCTTGTCATGCTCTTCGTCTCTCCTCTGTTCTTAGTTACTCTCCGTATATCAAAGATGACATTTGGCATTTGTTTTTTAAGGATTGGTTAGCTTCACTTAGCATAATCTGCTCTAATGCCATCCATTTCCCTCCAAATTCTATGATTTTTTTTTATTTTTCAATGCAGAGTAATACTCCATTGTGTATAAATGCCACAGTATTTTATCCATTCTTTCATTGAAGGTTATCTAAGTTGGTTTCACAGTCTTGCTGTTGTGAATTGTTCTGCTATGAACATCGATGTAGCAGTGTCCCTGTAGCATGCTGTTTTTAGGTCTTTAGTGAATAGACTGAGTAGGGGAATAGCTGGGTCAAATGGTGGTTCCATTCCCAGCTTTCCAAGAAATTTTCATACTGCTTTCCAAATTGGCTGCGCCAATTTGCAGTCCCACCAGCAATGTAGAAGTGTACCTGTTTCCCCACATCATTGCCAGAACTTGTTGTTTGACTTCATAATGGCTGCCAATCTTACTGGAGTGAGATGGTATCTTAGGGTGGTTTCGATTTGCATTTCTCTGACTGCTGGAGATGGTGAGCATTTTTTCATGTACTTGTTGATTGATTGTAAGTCCTCATCTGATAAGTGTCTGTTGAGGTCCTCAGCCCATTTGTTGATTGGGTTATTTGTTATCTTATTGTCTAATTTTTTGAGTTTTTTGTATACTCTGGATATTAGGGCTCTATCTGAAGTGTGAGGAGTAAAGATTTCTTCCCAGGATGTAGGCTCCCTATTTACCTCTCTTATTGTTTCTTTTGCTGAGAAAAAACTTTTTAGTTTGAGTAAGTCCCATTTGTTGATTCTAGTTATTAACTCTTGTGCTATGGGTGTCCTATTGTGGAATTTGGAGCCCGACCCCACAGTATGTACATCGTAAGCAAATTTTTCTTCTATCAGACACTGTGTCTCTGATTTGATATCAAGCTCCTTGATCCATTTTGAGTTAACTTTTGTGCATGGCAAGAGAAAGGGATTCAGTTTCAATTTGTTACATATGGATTTCCAGTTTTCCCAACACCATTTGTTGAAGATGCTATCCTTCCTCCATTGCATGCTTTTAGCCCCTTTATCAAATATAAGATAGTTGTAGTTTTGTGGATTGGTTTCTGTGTCCTCTATTCAGTACCATTGGTCCACAAGCCTGTTTTGGTACCAGTACCATGCTATTGTTGTTACTATTGCTCTGTAGTATAGTTTGAAGTCTGGTATCGCTCTACCGCCTGATTCACACTTCCTGCCTAGCATTGTTTTTGCTATTCTGGGACTTTTACTTTTCCATATGTATTTCATGATTGCTTTCTTTATTTCTACAAGAAATGCCTTTGGGATTTGATTGGCATTGCATTAAACCTATAGAGAAATTTTGGTAATATCACCATTTTGATGATGTTAGTTCTGCCTTTCCATGAACAGGGTATATTTTTACATCTTCTAAGATCTTCTTATATTTCTATCTTTAGGGTTGTGTAGTTTTCATTGTATGAGACTTTCCCCTCTTTTGTTAGGTTGATTCCCATCTTTTTTTTTTTTAGGATGTTGTGAATGGAGTGGTTGTTCTCATTTCCATTTCAGAGGATTTGTCCCTGATATAGAGGAATGCCTTTGATTTATGCGTGTTGATTTTATATCCTGCCACTTTGCTGCATTCATTTATTAGCTCTATTAGTTTCTTTGTAGACCCTTTTGGGTCTGCTAGGTAAAGAATCATGTCATCTGCAATAGTAATAATTTAAGTTGTTCTTTTCCTATTTTTATGCCTTTAATTTCTTCCATCTGTCTAATTGCTCTGGCCAGTGTTTCGAGAACTGTATTGAACAGAAGTAGTGAGAGAGGGCATCCCATTCTTGTTCCAGATTTTAGAGGGAATGCCTTCAATTTTTCTAGATTCAGAATGATGCTAGCTTGAGGATTAGCATAGATTGCTTTTACAATATTGAGGTATGATCCTGTTATTCCTAGTTTTTCTAGAGTTTTGAAGATAAAGGGATGCTGTACTTTGTCGAATGCTTTTTGTGCATCTATCGAGATGATCATATGGTTCTTATTTTTAAGTCTATTGATGTGGTGAATAACATTTATTGATTTTCATATATTGAACAAGCCTTGCATTCCATGGATGAATCCTACTTGATCATGGTGCACAATTTTTTTAATATGTTTTTGTATCTGATTCGCCAGAATTTAATTAGGGATTTTTGCATTTAGATTCCTTAGGGATATTGGTCTGTAGTTTTCTTTGTTTGAAGTGTTTATGTCTGGTGTAGAAATCAGGGTGATATTGGCCTGGTAGAATGAATTTGGAAGATCTCCCTCTTTTTCAATTTCCTGAAATAGCTTGAAAAGTATTGGTATTAGTTCATATTTAAAGGGTTTGTAAAACTCTGCTGTATACCCATACTGTCCTGGTCTTTTCTTAGTTGGTAATCTTTGGATGGTTTCTTCTATTTCCTCAATTGATACTGGTCTGTTTAGGTTGTCTATATCCTCCTGACTCAATCTAGACACATCATATGACTTAAGAAATTTTTCGATGCTTTCACTATCTTCTATTATATTGGAGTATAACGAATCAAATTAATTTCTGATTATCTTCTGTATTTCAGAAATATCTGCTGTGATTGCCAGGGGGTGACAAATAACTTGTGTAGATTGATACAGCAGGAATGGAAGCCGTTTATTGTAGCATCTGAGCGATATTTATACATTTTATTTAGCTTATCTAATTAGCATAAAATAGATCCAGCAGTCAACCAATAAGGAATCTCCACACTTAATGGCTTGCTTTTGTTACTTCACAAACCACTCTCTATGGCATTTTTCCAGGCGCCATCCAGACTTGTTTACAGACCCTAACATTTCTCTGGCAAAATACCAGGTGCCATCCTGACTTGTTTATATACCTTAACATGTGATGTTGCCCTTTTCATCCCGTATGCCAGTAATTTGAGTTTTCTCTCTTCTTCTCTTCATTAGCATGGCTAAGGGTATGTCGATTTTATTTATTTTTTCAAAGAACCAACTTTTAGTTTTCTCAGTTTTTTCAATTGTTTCTTTTGTTTTGATTTCATTAATTTCAGCTTTGATTTTAATTAAATCTTACCTTCTACTTATTTTGCTGTTGTTTTCCTCTTCTTTTTCTAGGATTCTGAGATGAAGTATGACATCATTTATTTGTTTTGTTTTTTTTTTCTTTTTTTAAGGAATGAAATCCAAGCAATGAATTTTCCTCTTAGAACGGATTTCAGTGTGTCCCATAGATTCTGATATGTTGTGCCTGTGTTTTCATTTATCTCTAAGAATTTTTTAATTTCCTCCTTGATGTCTTCTATAACCCATTGATCATTCAGTAACCTATTGTTCATTCTCGAAGTGATGCATGATTTTTCCTTCCTTCGTTTATCATTGATTTTTAGTTTATATTAGATTATGATCAGATAAGATGCATGGTATTATCTCTACTTCTTTATATTGTCTAAGAATTGCCCTGTGACATAATATATGATCTATTTTTGAGAAGGATCCATGTGCTGCTGAGGAAAAATGTAACTGCTTGATGTTGAGGAGTATATTCGATATATGTCAATTAAGTCTAGGTTATTAATTGTGTTATTGAGTTCTATAGTTTTCTATTTCAACTTTTGTTTGGAAGACCTGTCCAGTGGTGAGAGAGGTGTGTTGAAGTCTCCCATGATTATTGTATGGTGGTCTATTAGACTCTTGATCTTAAGAAAAGTTTGTTTGATGGACATAGCTGCACCATTGTTTGGGGCATATATATATATTTATAATGGTTATGTCTTGTTGGTGTATGGTTCTCTTGAGCAGTATGTAGTGTCCCTCTTTATCCCTTTTGATTAACTTTGGCTTGAAATCTATTTTATTTGATATGAGTATGGACACTCCTGCTTGTTTCCGAAGTCCATATAAGTGATATGATTTTTCCCAACCTTTCACCTTCAGTCTATGTATGTCTTTTCCTATCAAATGCGTCTCCTGTAGGCAGCATATTATTGGGTCTTGTGTTGTGATCCATTCTACTCGCCTGTGTCTCTTAATTGGTGAGTTTAAGCCATTAACATTTACGGTTATTATTGAGATAATGGTTGTTCTTCCAGCCCTATTTGTTTATTTATGTTATTAAACATGGATTCTTTTCTACATTGATTATTTCCCACTTTTACTGTACTACCTCCCACTGTTGGTTTTTATTGTTATTTTCCATTTCCTCTTCCTGTAATATTTGGCCGATGATGTTTTGAAGAGATGGTTTTCTAGCTACAATTTATTTTAACTTTTTTTTTAACATAGAAGGTTATGATTTTATCTTCCATCATGATGCTTAATTTCGCTGGATACACAATTCTTGGTTGAAATCCATTTTCTTTCAGTGTTTGAAAAATGTTAATCCAGGATCTTCTAGCTTTCAGAGTCTGTGTTGAAAGATCAGCTGTTATCCTGATTGGTTTACCCCTAAATGTATCCTGCTTTTTTTTCTCTTGTAGCATTTAAAATTCTCTCCTTATTGTGTACGTTGGGCATCTTCATTATAATGTGTCTAGGTGTGGATCTCTTATGATTTTGCACATTCGGCGTCCTGTAGGCTTCTAGGACTTGGGAGTCAGTCTGATTATTCAAGTCTGGGAAGTTTTCTCGTATTATTTCATTGAATACATTGTTCATTGCTTTGGTTTGGACCTCTATACCTTCCTGTATTCCAATGACTCTTAAGTTTGGTCTCTTTATGTTATCCCGTATTTCTTGGATATTCTGTTCATGGTTTCTTAACAGTCTTGCTGAGCTGTCTATGTTCTTTTCAAGTTGGAATACTTTGTCTTCATTGTCTGATGTTCTATCTTCTAAGTGTTCTACTCTGCTGGTAGTATTCTCAATTGAGTTTTTAAGTTGGTTTATTGCTTTCTGCATTTCTAGGATTTCTGTTTGTTATTTTTTACAACCTCTATCTCCCTGTATAGCTGATCTTTTGCTTCTTGGATTTGTTTATGTAATTCATTGTCGAAGTGATTTTTCATTGTCTGATTTTGCTGTCTAATGTCTTCCTTGAGACTCCAGATCATCTGAAGCATGTATATCCTGAGTTCTTTATCTGACATTCCATTTACTGCAGCTATTACCTCTTCTAAAGTTGTGCTGACCTGCATTGCTTGTGGTCCTTTTTTCCTTGTCTTATCATACTGCTCGCTTTTCTTTCTGCTTGGTGAAACTGTTGTGATTTTGAAATTTTCCTCCTATATATTTATATTGCTCTTGTATAGTTGCAAAGTCTCCCTTGCATGGGCGCAGGGGGGCTGTGCTGCTCCTCCAATTAGGGTGATCTAACTACCTTGCTGACGGGCCGCTGGGCTTGTTTTCCTGATCGGTTGCAGGTCTGCCTACCATGCAGGCGCGGGAGGCGGCTCTGCTCTGCCCCTCCTCCAATTGGTGTCACGTGTCTACCAGGCCCGTGGACCCCTGGGGTGTTCTGCCGATCAGTCGCAGGTCTGCCTACCTTGTAGGTGCTGGCGGCGGCTCTGCTCTGCCCCTACTCCAATTGGGGTGACGTGACTACCATGCAGGTGTGTTGCTGGGTCTGTTCCGCCAGTTTGTCGCAGGTCTGCCTACCTTGCGGGCACGGGCAACGGATCTGCTCTGCTCCTATTCCAAATGGGGTGAAGTGTGTGCCGCTCCGGCAGGGCGATGGGCCTCTTCTGCCAGTCAGGTGCAGGTGTGCCTACCTTGCGGGTGCGGGTGATGGCTCTGCTCTGCCACTACTCCATTTGGGGGGTCGTGACTACCATGCCGGCAGGTTGTTGGGCCTGTTCTGGGTGCGGGCGAAGGCTCTGCTCTGCCCCTACTAATATTGGGGTGACCTGACTACCATGCCGGTGGGCCACTGGGATTGTACTAGGTGAGGGAGAAGGCTCTGCTCTGCAACTATTCCAATTCGGGTGATTTGACTACCACGCCTGCGGGTCACTGGGCCTGTTCTGGGCAAGGGCGGCGGCTCTGCTCTGCCTCTATTCCAATTGGGGTGACGTGACTACCATGCAGGTGTGTCGCTGGGCCTGTTCCGGGCGTGGGCGGCGGCTCTGCTCTGCCCCTCTGGCTTGATGACAAAGTGAGAGAGACCCGGGTGTTTGTGACTCACTTTCTTTACCAGGAGACCAACTGTTTCTGTCACCGATGGTATCAATGAAGTTATCTCCTCTGCTGCTTTCTGATGACATCTGTGGTCTGACTGGTGCGGAGAAACGAGTTGGACTGCATGCTTCCCCGTCTCAAACCCAGAATTCAGCACTGAGCACAGTGATTGCATACCTGTCAGGAGCCCACAGTATCTGCACCACTGTATATTTGCGTTGCTATCTCGTCGTTTCCCAGCACGCACCACAGACTCTAGCCACGGAGTGATTTCCTGAATAAGCCACATGACCTTCTGTGAGGACAAACCACTCACGTTTGAGTTCCCGTAGCTGATCCTCGTGAGATGGAAATATGTACACTAGGTTTTGGAGAACCACAATTTTGCTGGAAATTCCTAACAAGATAGGTTTTAGCCATTCTAACTCGTCATTCTCCCGCACAGTGACGCGGTATATGGGGGTGATGCACTCCCTTCGCAGCCATCATATGATCCCCTGAAGTTAGTTTTCAGTACTAGGAAACAAATAAGTATTTCAGGTGGATGAATATTTCTTAGAAAAATCTTTTGAAAAGTTGATTATAAATCAACATACATGAATATGAATGAATTTAGGGAGTGTATAATAAGAAAAATATACTTCATATTTTGAAAAATCTGCAGAGAAAAAAATATATATATATATGTATATATATACATACACACAGAGACATTAAAAAAGTAGCATTATGTATGCCAATCGAAATTCACCATGAAATATATATCATCCACAGATCCAAAAATATTCATTTTAATGAACATGGATTTATGTCGTTCAACTAAGAAGCTCACCCGTATCTTGAATTTCGGTTCCAACAGCAATTAGTAGGAGTGATCTCTTCTCACAATTTGTATCTGCCAAGCCAGCCACCTCACAAAATGTACGAGTTATACCAGGTAGAATTCGATATGTGCATATAAAAATACATGTGATGAATAGGCTACAGAGAAAGGGAGACAGTTATTCACATATTTGTTAACTTTTAAAACACATGGAGGACTATTTCAATTAAACTTCGCTAGATTTATAACACCTACCATTTATCATACGAAAGGCAAGTCCAACTATACACCATGCCTCCTGTGAACCTCTTGTATTTCTATTCTGTTTGGGTTATTTTTCTCCATAATATTAGGATTAGAAGTCAAAGTCTATTACGGTATGTGTTAGTGTCAGGGATTCAGTATTTCGATAGGAAAATTTGAAAATGTATCCAATGTATATGCAAATATGTGCTACACAAAAAACTTCCCACTCTCATTCATAACAATGCCTTGACATTACCTTCGCCCCACATAAGACACAATTAGAGGAGAGGAGTTAGAAAATCTGTGAATACATATGTGGAATGGAAAATGCTCAGGAGTTCACAAATTTGGAGGTGGTAGAGGAGTTTCCAAAAGTAAGGGACAGGGTAAACACTCCACAAACATGAAATTCTGCCAGCCTGACATCTGGAGAAACTGCCTCTAAGGTTGGGCAATGAAATATATGCTGTTGTCAGGAGCATTAGCTTCATTTGGAGTGAGACCATCAAAGCTGGGTCTTCATCTATGTGACATGAATGACATTGTTTCTTATTTTCCAATGAACATGAGGCATCAGTGCTGAATTTTCTATTTGTATGTAACTTGTGGCCACTGGGGTCTAAGTGTCTCCCCGTGTGGACTGTAAATCCATTTGGTCATTCGTGGTGTTTCTTGTTGCTGCACTGGGAGTTTGGAATTTGCTTCATGAAATACAAGGAGTTCAACAGGGAGACAGTGCTGAAGTGAGTTCTGTCAATTGTGGTGGGTCGGATTCTGCAGGAGAATGCACCAACCAGGCTTCTATCCCACAATGCTTGCCCCATTGACCATAGCAACCTGATTCTGAACATTGCCCTGAAACCTCTCCATATAACAATATGCTTTTACATATAAGAGTCTACTGGCTTCAAAATGTCAGTCACAATCCATTTGCAAGCCAATGGCAGATCCACATGGCCCAACACAGATGTTTTATCACACACCTGCCAACCACTGCTCTAGGACAACTACTCAACAGGATCCAACTTACTGGCATCTCTGTTCTACACCATTTTCATAAAACCAAGTCAATCAAGGCACTGTCTTACATACTCATGATCAGCAACAGGACATCCAAATGTTCTCCAGTGCCACCCAGTCATGGGAATTTCAAAAATTTTTATGGTATTTATCTAGCCAATTTTCAAGGAAGAAGTTGGAGGCACTGTGGGTTTCAATTTATTCAGGAACCATTAAATGGTGAGTAAGTTCATTTCAATGAAAACTCTGGAGAATTCTCACAGGAAAGGCTTTCCAAAGAGTGGCCAAAATGTCAGATTAAGCCAGGCCCATTGAGGTCTACAATGTGAGGTCCATATGTGTTTTGACTCTCAAAAATGGCTGCCAAGTCTTTAAGAATAATATCATGTGATATCCTGGCTGAGATTCCCTGTGATCTGTGGAAAGTCAACTTGGGCCTAGATGTCTTTCCAAGGGCAACTCTCATGCATGGCCATCTAAAATCCCAACACAATTCATGGCAATACTCCTCTGAGATCAGTACCACAACTCAGTCTCTAAGGGGAATCACACCAGGGTGCAAGCCCACGTGGACCCAGTCATCTCTTCAAACCACCATTCAAATGTCCACAATTAAAACCCAAACACTCCCACATGGCCCAAATCTTCTTCCATATATACACTCATCATAACCTGTGGCTGGAGGTTTCCATGAGGGGAGCAGCCCACGTCAGTGTCCAAAATAAGCTTCCTGCACCTCATTTGCCTAAAGTCAGGGTGGCATGGACACCCTTCCTGTAAACCAGGAGTGATCAAATAGGCCTTCCTTTAATACTGCTTAGCTTCTCCAACTTGAGGCCTACTGACTTTGAGGTTTAGATTCTTTAAGTGAATTGGAGTCATGAGAAAAACAAGCACCTATGGGCTAGCCTCTGCTGGGTTTTGAAGAACTCATTTGACCCAAAGGATCCCTGTTCTCACTTGATGGATGTCAGGAACCTACCAGAAGAAGGCAAGAGAGTTAATCAACAATATCTGATCTTTTTGCCATTTTGGTTTTCGATGCATGCATGGGATGTATCTTTAGATCCATCAGGTGCTGAGAATCTAAGCCTCAGCCTCACACAGGGCCAAGAGACTGATTCAGACATATCCCTTTTCAAAGCAATTAAGCATGGATCCACACGTTTGAAAAGGGATATGTCCTGAATCCAGTCTCTTGGCCCTGTGTTCTTCAGCTCACATGGTGGCTTGACAAAGATCATCCCATTCATGCATCGAAAACCAAAATGGCAAAAGGATCCAAAGCAGGGTTTCTCCACTGAGACTTTCCTGGTGAACTGATATCTGAGATTTCTGAGATGCTAGCCATTCCCTTCAACTATCTAGTACATGGCCATGTCACAGATATTGGAGGTGGTACATATCTTGGACACAAAACCATGATACTATTCTGGAGTGTTGCCAGA
Organism: Callospermophilus lateralis; assembly: GCF_048772815.1. Lineage (NCBI taxonomy): Eukaryota > Metazoa > Chordata > Mammalia > Rodentia > Sciuridae > Callospermophilus > Callospermophilus lateralis. The sequence goes on along the minus strand of NW_027512618.1, from coordinate 349,264 downwards.
ATTGAAGGAGAAAACAGGAAATTATGAAGCTAGTAGGTGTTGCCCATCCATAAGGCAAGCCTGATTCCACTCATATATTGGGCACAATGAATGCTGGCAAGCTTTCTAGTAGACAGGAAACATCCATTGATGCCTTCTCTCTTCTAATGTCTACAATCATGAACACAGTGGGATACACAGACACTCGCCTTGTCAAAGGACTTACTAAAAGTAGTCCACTCCAAACCAAACAAACTGCCTTTCCCACCTATTCTGAGAACTTGAGACAAAACCACAAAATCACACCCACACCCACAAAGGCACCTCCTTCCCCCAAGTAGGTCTGTGACTCTCCGGAGTGTCCTCTGACTGGTGGACCATACTATGTTTCCCCAAAATGACCTCTCCTGTCTCAGTTCTGGTCTGCTTGGCCAACTCTGTGAAGTTGTCAAGAGCCAGTGGTGAGACACTACCTGCTTTCTGAGGAAAAGCCCCTCTTCAAAGGTTTCCTGGCATTTGGCCATCCTCACATCTGTAGGTTCAAAGAAAGACTGACTCTGTCCTTGGTAAATCCAAACATATGAGACCACTGGGACTGGGACAGGGACTGTGTCTGGGTTCCTGGCTTCCTGGATCCCAAGTTCAGAGAGTTTCATCACCAAGGAAGTGAGGTGAGGTCACTTCCTTCAGGATCTGAATTACATCACTGCCTTGGCAACCACTTTGCCCTAACAGTTGCTTCCAAAAGTCCCATTAGGTGGAGGCTGCCCCTGTTTTCCTGTAACACTTTCACAAGTTAGAATGTTATATCAATCATAAGCACCCCGGAACAGCTCTCCACACAGAACTGGTTTGGTCCATCTTGTATACATTAAGAAGAGAGAGTGATTCAGACACAACCCTTCAACCCGACCAGGATGACTGCCATGGAAGATGACTTTTGCTTTCTGAGGTATTTCATAGCTGCCTTCATCTTCACCAGGGATCATTTCTGCATGAACATTTGAGGTTCTCAGCAGGTGAAGATACCCTACATTCCTGTATTTTAAAACCAACTCTGTCCCTGCTCTTCGGTAAAGTTAGTGTATGGTTAGGGTTCATTATATGTTTGATTTGGGTTAGGAATCATTCTGCAGGATGAATAAAGGGATTGGGTACCTGCGATATTTATAAGAATATATAAGTGAAATATATGTATGAAAACGGAAATCTAAGAAAGATTTGAAGCCCAGAAGGGCATTGGGCCCTTGATTGGGATACATAGTGTTGAATTACGTTCTGTACAATTGTCTCAGTTAAATCGATATACAATGGCATAGGACCTTGTACCTTGGATGATTGAATGTAGAAGAGAACATCCAGTTAAAAAGGGATAGTCGGTAGGATTAGAAAGATAGTCGGTAGGTTTAGGAAGAAGAGTGCGAATATGATTTGGAATAAAAAGCTTCTTTAGCAATAGGGTTTCGTTTAGAGAGTGAATGTAAATGTCAGTACATGTGAAGAGTCTTTCACAATGATGAACTGGGGAAATTATGTAGAAAAGCAGGTATCAATAGAGACATAACGAAATCAGGCAAAGTATAAATGAGTGATAGGATTAGACATTTTCAACAGGGTTGAGTTTGAATATATAATCATAGGAAAAAACAAATATGTTGTCACCAATGGGATTGACATTTGAGAGCATTAGGCAACCTGGACACGGATGTTATTACTTATCCATGTTCACTTTCCTTTTAGGCTTTGGTACAATCATAAGTGTGACCTTTACATTTTTTTTTTGTTCAGAATATTTCGGTGGTAAAATGTATATGTAGATCAGGTAACATGAGTATTTCTTTCACCATGTCTGGGAGCAATATTTTGAAGACATATACATTAGTATTAGGGGTACAAAGAGGTGTACCCTGTGTCTATGAATATAGAGATAAAGCATGAATAGACGATAATATGAATAAATAATGTATCTGGTTCCACTTTAAATAATGGATTGAATTGAAATCTGAAAATATATATGAAATCTTATATTGATATATAATCATTCATTTCAACCAGTTATATATCTAATGGTAATATTAGGATTATGGTTTATCATGAAGGGTGTTTGAGTTTTGCTTTATAAGTGATGATGTTAAACGAAAATAATGTGTTTGGAAAGAAGTCTCATGAAAAGACCAGTCAAGAAACATAGAAGAATCATGTGTTCTGAATCAGAAAGTGATTGATCATGAAACAAATGCCTATAAATTTTCTAACTTTTGAATGAAATATATATCCTATGATGTGCATAAACTGAAGACATCGTAACGTATAAGTGTTGAATAAAAATGAAAATCAAAATACACATCATGTCCCCTAAGAATATACTTGCATTGATGTTAAACTAGCTCAGTAACTGTAGAAATATTAGGTTTTGTTTGCACCTTTCACTGAATTTAGTTTTCAGTACTAGAAAACAAATATGTATTTCAGGTGGATGATTATTTCTGAGAATAATCTTGTGGAAAGTTGATTATAAATACACATATATGAATATGAATGAATTTAGGGAGTGTATAATAAGACACATATATTTCATATTTTAAAAAATCTGGAGAGTGTATATATATATATATATATACACTCTCATACATACACACTCACATGCACAGATATAAAAAAGTAGCAATACAGGAAATCCATCATGAAGGCAGGCATGGAAAAATCAAGTCTCTGACCTCTTCAGCTGTGCGGGCATCGGGAGTCGTAAACTGTCTAAATGCTGGTTGCTCAGAATCACTATGCAATGTTGACCTAATGTGGATCTGGTGCGAACATTCTGGGCCCCTCAGAACACACACCGAGCCTGGAACGGCTGCATTCAACCTCCGGTTTGCCTGGTTCTCGTGACTCAGCACTAAGATCCCTCTGAAATAACTGTTCGGCCCTTCTGAACTTTCAGAGGTAAAAGCCAACCAAGCCTTCAAAGGCAGTGGCCACAGGATTGAAATGGCGCTTGGGAGAGACAGTCAGGACCCACCCGTTGCGTTGGTTACCTTGCAAAGGGAACAAACGGTCACCATTTGCATGGGATACCACCATAGCATAGAAATGATGTCACGGGCAGAGGAGATAACTTCATTGAAACCAGCGTGACAGGTGTGTAATCCCCTAGCCATCTCTCTCAACACAGCGGGGAAACCTTAAGGGCCCCTCCCAGCTCTGCCGTAAGGGCCTCTCCCAGCTCTCCCTTGAGCGCGATAGCCAGACCTAGGGAATCAGTATTGGCTCGGAACTAGTGGCGTGGAATTCCGGGCTCCTGATCCCACAAGTGCTGACAATTGAGGTCTCTTACACCACGTACCGGTGGCGTGGCTCCCAGAGGGCAAGAATATTCGCTGGGGGTCCTCAGCCCCAAGCTCTACAAACTTAGGGTCTGAGGGAGGCAAACAGGGAGAGTGTGCACAGGCGTTCATGAAAACAGGGCTGCCAGGAGTAGAGTTCTGGCTTGAAACCACTATTGTGGTGAGCGTCACAGGTGATCAGGGCATGGCTTGAGGAAGCACAAGAGAAGGCCCTAGGCACTCAGGATTGGAGATCCGCCAAGTCTGGGAGGAAGAGCTGCTGCACAGTGATTGGTTCCCACTTATTCAGAGGAGAAGCTTGGCCCAGTGCACACAGCTCCACCTACTGAAAGAGAAGTTAATTGAACTCTATGACTGCATGTATTATTATTATTTTTTTAATTTATATTTTTTATATTTCTTTCATTTTCATTTTTGTTGTTGTTGTTCTTTAACTTTTTTAATGTTTTTATTTTTTTATTTTTTATTTTATCATTATTATTATTAATATTATTTTAAATTTTAATTTTCATTTTTTAATTATAATTATTATTTAAATTTTTTTTCTTTATTTATTTTCTATTTTTTTCTTTTGTCTTTTCATTTCTTTTCAATTTTCTTATTCTCCCTTCCTTGAATTCTACCTGTCTACTCTCATTCTCTTTAGTGACTTCTTCCCTTCCCTTCTAATATCTTTCCTCCCAAGCATCAAATAAATTTATAAGAGTAAGCAGTAACTCAGCAGTCAAACAAAACAAGAAGTAACATGAGCAGCATAAAAAAGCAAGGAAGAAAAGGAGTACAAACAATGATGGACAGCCTAAATATTCAGAAGGACCTAGAGTCATCAGAAAAATGGTCATATAAAGAACTCAAGAAATACCTTAGACAGATGGAATGGAACCTTAAAGAGGATACGAGACATCAAAACCAAACAGTGAAAGAACACATTGAAAATGAATTACATAAACAGATATAAAAAGAAATTAAGCATCTTAATTAGGAGATAGAGATTATAAAAAAAATCAAACAATAATTCTAGAAATGAAGGAAATGATAAACCAAATTAAAAACTCAATTGAGAGTATCACTAACAGAGTGGAGCAAGTAGAAGACAGAATGTCAGATAATGAAGACAAAATATATCATCTTGAAAAAAATCTAGCCAACAAAGAAATGCTGGTAAAAAGTCATGAGAAAAACATCCAAGAGATATGGGATAACATAAGAAAAAAAAAAAAAAACTAATGAGTCATCTGGATAGAGGAAGGTACAGAGATTCAAACCAAGGGAATGAGTAACCTGCTGTATGAAATAATTACAGAAAACTTTCCAGAAATAAAAATGGAAACGGATAAAAAAAATTGTAGATGCTTACAGGACACCGAGCACACAAAATCACAGTAGACCAATGCCAAGACACATTGTTATGAAGATATCCAATATACAGAACAAAGAGAAAATATTAAAAGCTACAAGAGAAAGGAGGCAGATTACAATCAGGGGTAAACCAAAAATGTGAACAACAGATTTTCCATCACAGACGCTGAAAGTGAGAAGATCCTGGAACAACGTATTTCAAACACTTAAAAACAATGGATGCCAACCAAGAAATCTGTATTCAGCAAAATTAAGCTTCAGGTAAGACAACGAAATAAAAACATTTCGTGATAAACAAAAGCTAAAAGAACTTGCAGCCAGAAAACCAGCATTGCAAAGCATCTTAAGGAAAACACTACACAAGGAAAAAATGAATATCAACAAAGAAAACCATCAGTGGGAAGTGCCTCATTAATGACAGAGGGCGGGGGAAAAGTTAATCATGGATAAACAAACTAAATTAAAAAAAAAAGATAAATAATCAAAGACGGGTGGCAATACAAACCATATATCAATACTAACTCTAAACTTTAATGGCTTAAACTCTCCAATAAAGTGACATAGGCTTGTAACGTGGATTAAAAAAAACAAATCCAACAATATGTTGCTTCCAGGAGACACATCTGAATGGAAAAGACATACACAGGCTGAAGGTGAAAGGTTGGGAAAATTTATACCATGCACACGGTCCTTGTAAGCAAGCAGGGGTGGCCATCCTCATATGGAATAAAATCGACTTCAAGACTAATTTAATCAAAAGGGATAAGGAAGGACATTATATACTGTTGAAAGGAACCATTCACCAACAAGACATAACAATTATCAATATTTACGCAGCAAATAATGGTGCTGCAACATTTATAAAACAAATTCTCCTCAAGTTCAAGAATCAAATAGACCACAACACAATAATTATGGGAGACTTCAACTCACCTCTCTCACCATTGGACAGATCCTCCAAACAAAAGTTGAATAAAGAAAATATAGAATTCAATATCACAATCAATACCCTAGACTTAACTGACATATATAGAATATATCAACCATCATCAAGTGGATATACTTTTTTCTCACCAGCACATGGATCCTTCTCAAAAATAGACCATATATTATTCCATAGGGCAACACTCAGTAAATATAAAGGGGTGGAGATAATACCATGAATTTTTTTCTGATCACAATGGAATGAAACTGGAAACCAACGGTAAAAGAAGGAAGGAAAAATCCTACATCACATGGAAAATGAACAATATGTTACTGAATGATCAATGGGTTACAGAAGACATAAAGGAGGAAATCAAAAAATTCTTAGAGATAAATGAAAATACAGACACAACATATCAGATTCAATGGGACACAATGAAACAAGATTCAAGAGGCAAATTCATCGCCTGGAGGTCATTCCTCAAAAAAAGAAAAAAACAAAAACAACAAATAAATGAGCTCTCACTTAATCTCAAAGCCCTAGAAAAGGAAGAGCAAAACAACAGCAAATGTAGCAGAAGGCAAGAAATTATTAAAATCAGAGAGTAAATCACGAAATTGAAACAAAAGAAACTATTAAAAAATTAACAAAACTAATAGTTGGTTCTTCAAAAAAATAAATAAGATGGACAGACCCTTAGCCATGCTAACGAGGAGAAGAAGAGAGAGAACTCAAATTACTAACATACGGGATGAAAAAGGCAATATCACAACAGATGCTACATAAATACAGAAGACAATTAGAAATTATTTTGAAAACCTATATTCCAATAAAATAGAAAATAGTGAAGACATTGATACATTTGTTAAGTCATATGATTTGCCTAGACTGAGTCAGGAGGATACACACAATTTGAACAGACCAATATCAATCGATGAAATAGAAGAGGCAATCAAACTACTACCAACCAAGAAAAGCCCAGGATCGGATGGGTATACAGCGGAGTTTTACAAAACCTTTAAAGAAGAATTAATACCAATACTTTTCAAGTTATTCAGAAAATAGAAAAACAGGGAGCTCTGCCAAATTCATTCTATGAGGCCAACATCACCCTGATTCTGAAACCAGACTAAGACACCTCAATGAAAGAAAACAACAGACCAATATCTCTGATGAACCTAGATGCAAAAATTTTCATTAAAATTCTGGTGATTTGGATACAAAGGCACATCAAAAAAATTGTGCACCATGATCAACTAGGATTCATCCCTGGGATGCAAGGAGGGTTCAATATATGGAAATCAATAAATGTTATTCACAACATCAATAGACTTAAAAATAAGAACCATAAGATGATCTTGATAGATGCAGAAAAACCATTAGAAAAAGTAGAGCATTCCTTTATGTTCAAAACATTAGAAAAACTAGGGATAAAGGGAACATACCTCGACATTGTAAAAACTATCTATGTTAAGCCTCAGGCTAGCATCATTCTGAATGGAGAAAAATTGAAGGCATTCTTTCTAAAATTTGGAACAAGACAGGGATGTCCTCTATCACCACTTCTATTTAATATAGTTCTCGAAAAACTGGCCAGAGCAATTAGAAAGATGAAAGACATTAAAGACATAAAAATAGGAAAAAAAGAACTTAAATTATCACTATTTGAAGATGACATGATTCTATACATAGAAGACCCAAAAGGGTCTACAGAAAAAAACTACTAGAACTAATAAATGAATTCAGCAATGTGGCAGGAAATGAAATCAACATGCATAAATCAAAGGCATTTCTGTATATCAGCGACAAAACTTCTGAAATGAAAATGAGGAAAAACACTGCATTCACAATATCCTCATAAAAAATTAAATACTTGGGAATCAACCTAACAAAAGAGGTGAAAGATTTATACAATGCAAACTACAGAACCCTAAAAAGAGAAGTAGAATAAGATCTTAGAAGATTGAAAAATATACCCTGTTCATGGATAGGCAGAACTAACATCATCAAAATGGCGATATTAATAAAAAGTTGTCTATAGGTTTAATGAAATGCCAATCTAAATCCCAAATGAATTTTTTGTAGAAATACATAAACCAATCATGAAATTCATATGGAAAAATAAACGACCCAGAATAGCAAAAGCAATTCTAAGCAGGAAGTGTGAATCAGGCGGTATAGCGATACCAGATTTCAAACTATATTACAGAGCAATAATAACAAAAACAGCATGGTACTCGTACCAAAACAGGCGGGTGGACGAATGGTACAGAATGGAGGACACAGAGACTAATCCAAAAAGCTACAACTATCTTATATTTGATAAAGGAGCTAAAAGCATGCAATGGAGGAAGGATAGCATCTTCAACCAATCGTGTTGGGAAAACTGAAAATCCATATGCAACAAAATGAAACTGAATCCCTTTCTCTCGCCATGCACAAAAGTTAACTCAAAGTGGATCAAGAAGCTAGATTCAAATCAGAGACTCTGCATCTGATAGAAGAAAAAGTTGGTTCCGATCTACATATTGTATGGTCAGGCTCCAAATTCCTTAATAGGACACCCATAGCACAAGAGTTAATAACAAGAATCAACAAATGGGAGTTACTTAAACTGAAAATTTTTTTCTCAGAAAGAGAAACAATAAGAGAGGTAAATATGGAGCCTAGATCATGGGAACAAATTTTTACTCCTCACCCTTCAGATGGAGCCCTAATATCCAGAGTATACAAAGTATACAAAGAACTCAAATAATTAGACAATAAGATAACAAATAACCTAATGGGCCAAGGACCTGAACAGACACTTCTCAGAGGAGGACATAGAATCAATCAACAAGTACATGAAAAAATGCTCTCCATTTCTTGCAGTCAGAGAAATGCAAATCAAAACCACCCTAAAATACCATCTCAATCCAGTGGGATTGGCAGCCATTATGAAGTCAAACAACAACAAGTGCTGGCGACGATGTGGGGAAAAGGGTAGTCTTGTACATTGCTGATGGGACTGAAACTGGTGCAGCCAATTTGGAAAGCAGTATGGAGATTCCTGGGAAGGCCGGGAATGGAAGCACCATTTGACCCAGCTATTGCCCTTCTCGCACTATTCCCTGAAGACCTTAAAAGAGCGTACTACAGGGATACTGCCAATCGATGTTCATAGCAGCACAATTCACAATTGCTACACTGTGGAACCAACCCAGATTCCCTTCAATAGATGAATGGATAAAAAAAATGTTTTTTTTTTATATACTATGGAGGATTACACAGCACTAAAAAATGACAAAATAATGGAATTTGCAGGGAAATGCATGGCACTAGAGCAGATTATGCTTAGTGAAGCTAGCCAATCCCAAAAAAACAAATACCAAATGACTTCTTTGATATAAGGAGAGCAACTAAGAACAGAGCAGAGAGGAAGAGCATGAAGAAAAGATTAACATTAAGCAGAGACATGAGGTGGGAGGGAAAGTTAGAGAAAAGAGAAATTGCATGGTAATGGAGGGAGACCCTTATTGTTACAAAAAAAATACATATAAGAGGTTGTGAGTGTAATGGAAAAATAAACAATAAGTGAAATGAATTACAGTAGGTAGGGTAGAGAGAGAAGATGGGAAGAGAGCGGAGGGGGGATAGTAGGGCATAGGAAAGGTAGCAGAATACAACAGTAACTAATAAGACATTATGTAAAAATATGGATGTGTAACTGATGTGATTCTGCATTCTATATTTGGAGTAAAAATGGGAGTTCATAACCCACTTGAATTGATGTATGAAATATGATATGTCAAGAGCTTTGTAATGTTTTGAGCAACCAATAAAAGAAAAAAAAGGTAGCAATATATATGCCAATCGAAAATCTTCATCAAATATATATAATCCAAAGATCGAAAAATATTCATTTTACTGAAATGGATTTATGTATAATGTTATTCAACTAGGAAGCTCACCCGTAGGTTGAATTTTCAGTTCCAACAGCGTTTAGGAGGAGTGATCTCTTCTCACAATTTGCATCTGCCAATTCAGCCACCTCACATGTGTGTACAAGTGATATCAGGTAGGATTCTATATGTGCATATAAAAATACATGTGCTGAATAGGCTACAGAGAAAGGGAGACAGGGATTCACATATTTGTTAATTTTAAAAACACATCTAGAACTATTTCAACAGAAAATTGACTAGATTTAAAACTCCTACATTATATAATGCAAAAAGCAATTCCAACTATACACCATGCCTCCTCTGAACTGCTTGTATTTCTATTCTTTTTGGGTTATTTTTCACCATCATTTTAGGATTATTAGTAAGAGACTAGTAGGGTACAGGTTAGTGTCAGGGATTAAGTATTTCAAATGGAAAATTGGAAAATGAATCCAATGTGTATGTAAATATGTGCTACACAAAAATCTTCCCACTCACATCCAGAACAATGCCTTGACATTACCTTCGCCCCAAGTAAGACACAATTAGAGTTGAAAAGTGTAAAAATCTAGGAATACATATATGGAATGGAATATGCTCGGGAGTTCACAACTTTGGAGGTGGTAGAGGAGTTTCCAAAAGTAAAGGACAGGGTAAACACTCCACAAACAAGGAGCTCTGCTGGCCTAAGAATTCTTGGGAAATGGCCTCTGAGGTTGGGATCCTGAAATATATGTTGCTGTCATGAGCTTTAGCTTCCTTCGTAGTGAGACCATCAAAGCTGGGTCTGCATCTATGTGACTGGGAAGAGATGGTTTCTTATATTCCAATGAACATGAGGCAGCAGTGCTCAATTCTCTCTTTGTAGGTAAACTGTGGCCACTGGATTCTAATTGTCTCCCAGTGGGGACTGTGAAGACATTTGGTCATCATCCACTTTTCATGGTGTTTTTTGCTGCTGCACTGGGAATTTGGTATTTGTTTCACAAAATATAAGAAGTTCATTTGGGATACAGTGCTGCAGGGAGTTCTGTCACTTGTGGTGGGTCAGGGTCTGCAGGAGAATGCACCAACCAGGCTTCTATCCCACAGAGCTTGCCCCAGTAACCATAGTAAACTTATTCTGAACATTGCCCTTAAAACTCTCGATATAACAGGATGCCTTTACATATAAGGGTCTCATGTCTGCACTATATCAGTCACAAGCCATTTGGAAGCCAATGGCAGATCCACATAGCCCCTCCATGATGTTTATTCACACACCTTCCCACCACTGCTCTAGGCCCACTACTCAGCAGGCTCCAAATTACTGGCATCTCGTGTTCTACATCATTTTCATGAAACCCAGTCAAATAAGGCACTGTCTGGTATACACATGATAAGCAACAGGACATCAAATTTTCTGCAGTTCCACCTGGTCATGGGAATTTAAAAAAATTCATGGTATTTATTTAGCAATTTTTCAAAAATGAAGTTAGAGGCACTGTGCGTCTCAATTCATTCAGGAACCATTAAGTGTTGAGAAAGTTCATTTCAATGAAAGCTCTGGAGAACTCTCAAAGTCAAGGCTTCTCAAAGAGTTACCAAATGGTCACATAAAGCCAGGCCAATTGACGTCTACAATGTGAGGTCCATGTATGTTTTGACTGTCATCTATGGCTGCCAAGTCTTTCAGAATAAAATCATGTGATATCCTGGCTGAGATTCCCAGGCCTCTGTGGAAAGCCACCCTGGGCATAGATCTCAGTTTCCAAGAGTGAGTCTTATGTGTGTCCTCCTAAAATCCCAACACAATTCATGGCAATACTTCTCTGAGGTCAATTCCAGAATGCAGTCTCTAAGGGGAATCACACCAGAGTTCAAGCCCAGGTGGACCCAGTCATCCCTTCCAACCGCCACAAAAATTACCACAATTAAAATCAAAACACTCCCACAGGGCCATCATCTTCTTCCATGTAGACACTCATCATAACCTCTAGCTGGAGGTTTCTATGAGCCCAAGGTAGTGTCCAAAATAAGCTCACTTGCCCCTTATTTGCCTAAAATCATGGTGGCCTGGACACTCTTCCTGTGAACCAGGAGTGATCAAATATTCCTGCTGTTAAAGTGTTCCACTTCTCCAATTTCGGCCTACTGGCTGTAGGGTATAGATTCTTTATGTGATTTGGAGTCATGAGAAAATCCAAGCACATATGGGCTAGCCTCTGCAGGGATTTCAAGAACTCATTTGACCCAAAGGATCCCTATTCTCACTTGATGGAGTTCAGGAACCTAAAACAAGAAGGCAAAATATTCATCCACAATGACTGCTCTTTTGGACATTTTAGTTTTGGAAGAACATGGGATCTTTCTTTAGATCCATCAGGTGCTGAGAATCTAAGCCACAACCTCATACAAGGACAAGAGGCTGATTCAGACACATCCCATTCCAAAGAAATTAAGCAAAGAGCCACAGGTGGGGTCCATTCATTTCCATATGAAAACAGTGTTTTTCAGGCTACACAAAGGGGTGGCCTGAGGCAAAGACCTTTCTGACATTTAGGGTAATAGAAATAGAATTAAGCAAATGGCCCAAAGAAGGGTTTCTCCACTGAGACTTTACTGCACACACTGATATCTGAGTTTTCTGAGATGATCTCATTCCCTTCAGCTATCCAGAACATGGCCATGTCACAGAGCCTTGTGGTGTTACATATCTGGGTAACAAAACCATGAGTCTATTCTGGAGAGTGGCCAGAATTCACATAGAAAACAGGAACTTTAGAAGATAGTAGATGTTGCCCATCCATAAGGCAAGCTGCAGTGCATTCATCAATTGCGCAGTATGAATTGCGGAAGCTTTCAACTAGAGACAACACATCCATTGGTGCATTCTCTTTTCTAATGTCTACAACCATGGATACAGTGGGATACACAGACATAGAAACACTCACAATGTAAAACGACTTACTAGAAACAGTCCACTCCAAACCAAACAAACCACCTTTCCTACCTATTCTCAGAACATGAGAAAAAACCACAAACTCACACCTACAATGGCAAAGGCACTTCCTTCCCCCAAATAGGTCTGTGACTATCCGGAGTGTCTTCTGACTGGTGGACCATATTATGTTCCCCCAAAATGGCTTGTCCTGTTTCACATCTGGTCTCAATGTCCAACTCCGTGAAGTTGTAAGGAGCCAGCAGTGAGCCACTGCCTGCTTTCTCAGGAAAGGCCCCTCTTCAGAGCTCTGCTGGCATTTGGCCATCCTCATATCAGCAGGTACCAAGAAAGACTGACTATGTCTTTGGGAAAAGCAAACAAGTTAGCCCACTGGGTCTGGAGTGGGACTGGCTCTGGGTGCCTGGCTTCCTGGATGCCAAGTTCAGAGAGTTCCATCACCAAGGAAGTGAAGTGAGGTCACTTCTTTCAGGAACTGAATATGGTCACTGCCTTGGTAACCACTTTGTCCTAACAGTTGCTTCCAAGGTTCCCATGAGATAGAGGCTGCCCCAACATCCTGTGACACATTCAGAAGTTATAATGGTATATCAACCATAGGCACCCTGGAACAGCTCTCCACAGAGGCCTGGTTTGGTCCATCTTCTCTACATTAAGAAGAGAGAGGCTGATTCAGACACATCAATTCATCCTGACCAGGTTGTTTGCATGGAAGATGACTATTGCTCTCTCAGGTCCTACATAGCTGCCTACATCTTCTCCAAGGATCATTTCTTCATGGATCTTTGAGGTTCTAAGCAGGTGGAAGATCTTCTACATTTCTATATTGTAAGACCCACTCTGTCCCTGCTCTTAAGTTAGTTATATTGAGGGAACAGTGTATGGTTAGGGTTAATAACAAGTTCGATTTGGGTTACGAATCATTCTGCGGGATGAATAATGGTATTGGCAACCTGCGATATTTACAAGAGTATACATGTGAAATATAAGTATGAAAGCAGAAATCTAGGTAAGATTTGAAGCCCAGAAGGGCATTGGGGACTTGAGTGGGATACTTAACTTTGAGTTATGTGCTGCACAGATGTCTCAGATAAATCAATATACACTGGCATCGGACCTTGTACCTTGGATGATTGAATGTTGAAGAGAGCATCCAGTCAAAAACCGATAGTCGGTAGGATTAGGAAGGTAGTTGGTAGATTTAGAAAGAAGAGTGAGCATAGGATTTGGACCAAAAGTTCTTCAGCAATAGGGTTTCAGGTAGAGAGTGTATGTAAATGTCAGCACATGTGAAGAGTCAGTCACAATGATGAACTGGGGAAAACATGTAGGAAAGCAGATATCAATAGAGACATTAGGAAATCAAGCAAAGTATAAAGTGTGTGATAGGGTTAGACATTGTCAACAGGTTTGAAGTTGAATATATAATCTTAGGAAGAAACAAATATGTAGTCACCAATAGGATTGATATTTGAGAGCATTAGGCAACCTGGACATGGATGATTTTAGTAATGGATGCTATCTTTCCATTTAGGCTTTGGTACAATTTTAAGTGTGACCTTTGCTTTTTGTGTCCGGAATATTTCTGTGATAAAATGTGTATGTAGATCAGGTGACATGAGTATTTCTTCCACCATTTCTGAGAGCAATATTTTGAAGATTTATAAATTCGTATGGGGGTACAAATAGGTGTACCCTGTTTCTATTAATATAGACATAATGCATGAATAGACAATACTGTGAATAAATAATATAACTGGATCCACTTTAAATAATGGATTGAATGGATATCTGAAAATATATAAGAAATGTTATATTGATATACAATCATTAATTCCAACCAGTTATATATCTAATGATTATCTTATGGTTATGGTTAATCATGAAGGGTGTGTGAGTTTTTCTTCAAAATTGATTATGGAAATCGAAAACAATATATTTGGATAAAAAGTCTCATGAATAGACCAGTCAAGAAACATAGAGAAATACATGTGTTCTGGAGCAGGAAGTGACTGAAAGTGAAACAAATGCCTATAAATTTGCTAACTAGTGAATGAAATATATATGCTAAGATGTGCATAAACTGAAGAAATAGTAATGTACCAGTGTGGAATAAAAATTAACATCAAAATACACATCGTGTCCCATAGGAACCAACATGCATTGATGTTCAACTGGGTCAGTTAATGTAGACATATTAGAATTTGTATGCACCTTTCACTGAAGTTAGTTCTCAGTACTAGGAAACAAATATGTATTTCAGGTGTTTGAGTATTTCTAAGAATAATCTTGTGAAAAGTTGATTATTAATCCACATACATGAACATGAATGAATTTAGGGAGTGTATATAAGACACATAATTTTCATATTTTTAAAAATCTGGAGAGTATATACACACACACACACACACACAAACACAGAAATTAAAAAATAGCAATATATATGCCAATCGAAATTCATCATGAAATATATATCATAAAGATGCAAAAACATTCATTTTACTGAACATGGGTTTATGTATAATGTTGTTCCACTGGGAAGCTCACCCATAGGTTGAATTTTCAGTTCTAACAGCGTTTAGGACGAGTGATCACTTCTCACAATTTGTATCTGCCAAGTCATGTAACTCAAAAGAATGTACGTGTGATACCGTGTAGGATTCTATTTGTGCGTATAAAAATACATGTGCTGAATAGGCTCCAGAAAATGGGAGACAGTAATTCACATATTTGTTAACTTTCAAAACACATGGAGAACTATTTCAATTAAAAATTGACTAGATTCATAATACCTACCCTTTATCATGCAAAAGGCAAGTCCAACCCTGAACTGCATGTATTTACGTAATGTTTGGGTTATTTTTCTCCATCATATTAGAATTCGTAGTCGGAGTCTATTAGAATATGGCTTAGTGTCAGGGATTCAGAATTTCGAATGGAAAAATAGGAAAATTAATCCAATGTGTATGCAAATATGTGCTAAAACAAATCTTCTGACTCTCATCCAGAACAATGCCTTGAAATTATCTTCGCCCCAAGTAAGACACAATTAGAGAAGAAAAGTTGCAAAATCTGTGATTACATTTCTGGAATGGAAAATGCTCAGGAGTGCACAAACTTGGAGGTGGTATAGGAGTTTCCAAAAGTAAGAACAGGGTACACACTCCACAAACATGGAGCTCTGCATGCCTAAAACTTTTAGAGAAACTGCCACTGAGGTTGGGCAATGATATATAGGTTTTTGTCAGGAGTTAAGCTTCCTTTGTAGTGATACCCTCAAAGCTGGGTCTGCATCTATGTGACCTGGAGGACAAAGTTTCTTATTTTCCAATGAACACAAGGCAGCACTGCTGAATTCTCTCTTTGTAGATAAACTGTAGCCCCTGGGGGTTTATTTTCTCCCCGTGTGGACTGTGAAACAATTTGGTCATCCTCCACTTTTCGTGGTGTTTCTTGCTGCTGCACTTGGAGTTTGGTACATGCTTCACGAAATACAAGGAGTTCAACTGGGAAACAGTGCTGGAGAGAGTTCTGTCACGTGTGGTGGGTTATGGTCTGCAAGAAAATGCACAAACCAGGCTTCTATCTCTCAAAGATTGCTCCCTTGTCCATAGCAACCTGATTCTGAACATTGCCCTGAAACCTCGCCATAGAACAAGATGCCTTTACATATAAGGGTCTGAAGTCTGCACTATGTCAGTCACAAGCCATTTGGAAGCCAATGGCAGATCCACATGGACCCACCATGATATTTTATCACACACCTGCCCACCACTGCTCTACGCCCACTACTCAGCAGGCTACAAATTACTGGCATCTCTGTTCTAAACAATTTTCAGAAAACCCTGTCAATCAAGGAACTGTCTGGTACACTCATAATAAGCAATAGGACATCGAATGTTTCTGGAGTGCCACCTGGTCATGGGAATTTCAAAAATTTCATGGTATTTATCTAGCCATTTTTCAAGGATGACATTGGATGCACTGTGAATTTCAATTATTCAGGAACTATTAAATGTTGAGAAAGCTCAATTCAAAGAAAATTCTGGAGAACTCTCACAGGCAAGGCTTTCCAAAGAGTGGACAAAAGGTCACTTGAAGCCAGGACCATTGAGGTCTACAATGTGAGGTCCTATGTGTTTTGACTCTCAACTATGGCTGCCAAGTCTTTCAGAATAAAATCATGTGATATCCAGGCTGAGATTCCCAGTTCTTTGTGGAAAGCCACCCTGGTCCTAGATCTCAGGTTCCAAGGGCGACTCTCATGTGTGGCCTCCTAAAATCCCAACACAATTCATGGCAATACTTCTCTGAGGTCAGTTTCAGAACTCAGTCTCTAAGGGGAAACACACCAGGGTTCAATTCCTGGTGACCCAGTCATCTCTTCCAACCGCCACACAAATGACCAGAATTAAAACCAAAACACTCACACATACCCCTCATCTTCTTCCATATAGACACTAATCATAACCTTGGCTGGAAGTTTCCATGAGGCACACAGCACAAGACAATGTCAAAATAAACTCCCTTGCCCTTCATTTGTCTAAAGTCAGTGTTTCTGGACACTGTTCCTGTTAACCAGGGCTGATCAAAGATGCCTGCCATTAATACTGTTCCGCTTCTCCAATTTGAGGCATAATGACTGTCAGGTATAGTTTCTTTATGTGATTTGGAGTCATGAGAAAACCCAAGCACCTATGGGCTAGCCTCTGCAGGGCTTGAAGGACTCAGTTGACCCAAAGGATCCCTCTTCTCACTTGATGGAGATCAGGAACCTTACAGAGGAAAGCAAGAGACTTCATCCACAATGATTGCTCTTTTGGCCATTTTGGAATTGGATGCACACATGGGATCTTTCTTTAGATCCATCAGGGCTGAGAATCTGAGCCATGGACTCACACTGCACTAAGAGGTGGATTCAGACATATCCCTTTGCAAAGCAATTAAGCAAAGATCCACAGGTGATGCCCATTTATTTCCATTTGAAAACTGATATTTTCAGGCTTTGGAAAGGTGTGGCCTTAGGCAAAGACCTTCCTTACATTCAGGGCAACAGAACAATAAAAAAGCAAATTCCCAAAGCAGAGTTTCTCCACTGAGACTTTCCTGGTCACACTGATATCTGATTTTTCTGTGATACTCACCATTCCCTTCAGCTATCCAGTACATGGCCATGTCCCAGATTGTGGAGGAGATACATATCTTGAACACAAAACCATGAGCCTATGGGAGAGTGGCCAGAATTCAGGAAGAAATCAGGAATGTAGAAAGGTAGTAGGTGTTGCCCATCTATAAGGTAAGCTGCAGTCCATTCATAAATTGGACAAGATGAATGCTGCGAAGATTTCTACTAGACAGGACACATCCTTTGATGCATTCTCTTTTCTGTTGTCTACAACCACGGACACAGTGGGATACACAGAATCACTCACCTTCTCAAAGCACTTACTAGAAACAGGCCACTCCAAATTAAACAAACCGACTTTCCTACATATTCTTAGAAGATGAGACAAAATCACTAACACACAAACACACCCAAAAATGCACCTTCTTTCCCCAAGTAGGTCTGTGACTATCCGGAGCATCCTCTGACTGGTGGACCATACTATGTTCCCCTGAAATGGGCTGTCGTATGTCAGATCTGGTCTCTTTGGCCAAAACTGTGAAGTTGTCAGGAGCCAGCGGTGAGCCACTGCCTGCTTTATCAAAAAAAAAAGCCCCTCTTCAGAGCTTTCCTGGCATTTGTCCATCTTCAATTCAGTAGTTGCCAAGAAAGACTGACTCTGTCCTTGGTTAATCCAAACATGTGAGACCACTGCAACTGGGACTGGGCCTGCCTCAGGGTGCCTGGCTTCCTGGATCCAAAGTTCAGAGTGTTACATCAACAAAAAAGTGACGTAGGTCACTTCCTCTAGAACTGAATGAGGTCACTGCCTTGGCAACCACTTTGTCCTAACAGTTGCTTCGAAGGGTCCATGAGATGGAGGCTGCCCCTACTTCCTTTGACACTTTCACAAGTTAAAATGGAATATCAACCATAGGCACCCGGGAACAGCTCTCCACACAGGCCTGGTTTGGTCCATCTTCTCTACATTAAGAAGAGAGAGACTGCTTCAGACACATCCCTTCATCCTTACCTGGTTGTTTGTCATGGAAGATGACTTTTGCTCTCTCAGGTCCTTCATAGCTGCCTATATCTTCTCCAGGGATAATTTCTGCATAAACCTTTGAAGTTCTCTGCAGGTTGAAGATCTCCTACATTCCTGTATTGTAAGACCAACTCTGTCCCTGCTCTTCTATAAAGGTAGATTGAGGGAATCGTGTATGTTTAGGGTTAATAACATGTTTGATTTGGGTTAGGATCATTCTGCTGGATGAATAATGGTATTGGAAACCTGCGATATTTATAAGATTATAGAGGTGAAATATATGTATGAAAACAGAAATCTCAGTAAGATTTAAAGCCCAGAAGGTCATTGGGTCCTTGATTGGGATAGATAGCTTTGAATTATGTTCTGTGCAGATGTCTCAGATAAATCTATACACAATGGCATAGGATCTTGTACCTTAGATGATTGAATGTTGAGGAGAACATTCATTCAAAAAGGGAGAGTTGGTAAGATTACGAAGAGAGTTGGTAAGATTAGAAAAAAGTGTGAGTATAGGATTTGGACAAAAAGTTCTTTAGCAATAGGGTTTTGGGTAGAGAGAAAATGTAAATGTCAGCACATGTGAAGAGTCAGTCACAATGATGAACTGGGGAAAATATGTAGGAAAGCAGATATCAATAGAGACATAAGGAAATCAGGCAAAGTATAAAATGAGTGATACCAATAGACATTTTCAACAGGCTTGAGATTGAATATATAATCTTAGGAAGAAACAAATATGTAGTCACCAATAGGATTGACATTTGAGACCATTAGGCAACCTGGACATGGGTGATTTTCATAATCCATACTCACATTCTATTTAGGCTTTGGTACAATCGTAAGTGTGACTTTGCATTTTGTGGCCAGAATATTACTGTGATAAAATGTATATGTAGATCAGGTGACATGAGTATTTCTACCACCATTTCTTGGAGCAATATTTTGAAGAGGTGTAAATTAGTATTGGGGGTACATAGAGGTGTACCATGTGTGTATGAATATAGACATAATGCATGAATAGTCCATACTGCGAATAAATAATACAACTGGTTCCAAACTTTAGAAATTGGAATAAATTGATATCTGAAAATACACAGGGAATCATATATTGATATACATACATTCATTCCAACCATTTATACATCCAATGGTAATATTACGGTTGTGGTTCATCATAAAGAGTGTGTGAATTTTGCTTCAAAATTGATAATGGAAATCGACAGTAATGTGTGTGGAAAGAAGTCTCATGAAATGACCAGTCAAAAACAAAGAGGAATACATATGTTCTGAAGCAGGAAGTGATAGAATGTGTTACAAATTTCTTTAAATTTATGAAGTTGTGGCTGAAATGTATATTCTATGATGTACAAAAACTGAAGAAATAGTAATGTACCAGTGTTGTATAAAAATGAACGCCAAAATACACATCATGTCCCATAGGAATCTACTTGCATTGATGTTAAAGTGGGTCAGTTACTGTAAAAATATAAGGATTTGTTTGCACCATTTACTGAAGTGAGTTTTCAATACTATAAAACAAATATGTATTTCAGATGGATGAATATTTCTGAAAATAATCTTATGAAAAGTTGAATATAAAACCACATACATGAACATGAATGAATTTAGGGAGTGTATAATAAGATACATATATTTCATATTTTGACAAATCTAGAGTGTTATATATATATATATATATATATATATATA
Source organism: Callospermophilus lateralis (assembly GCF_048772815.1). Lineage (NCBI taxonomy): Eukaryota > Metazoa > Chordata > Mammalia > Rodentia > Sciuridae > Callospermophilus > Callospermophilus lateralis. The sequence goes on along the minus strand of NW_027512618.1, from coordinate 328,931 downwards.
TATATATATATATATACAAAATACACACAGAGACATTAAAAAGTAGCAATATATATGCCAATTAAAATTCATCATGAAATATATATCATCCACAGATCCAAAAATATTAATTTTACTGAACATGGATTTATGTATAATGTTTTTTAACTAAGAAGCTCACTCATAATTTGAATTATCAGTTCCAAAAGCGTTTAGGAGGAGTGATTTCTTCTCACACTTTGTATCTGCCAAGTTAGCCACCTCTCAAGAATACAGGTGTGATACCAGGTAGGATTCTATATGTTCATATAAAAATACATTTGCTGAATTGGCTACAGAAAAAGGGAGACAGGAATTCACATATGTGTTAACTTTAAAAACACATGCAGAACTCTTTCAACAAAAAATTGACAAGATTTACAAATCCAACCCTATATCATGCAAATAGGAAGACCAACTATACACCATGCCTCCTCTGAAGTGCTAGTATTTCTATTCTGTTTGGGTTATTTTTCTCCATTATATTAGAATTAGTAGTCAGAATCTAGTAGGGTATGGGTTAGTGTCAAGGATTCAGTATTTCGAATGGAAAATTGAAAAATGAATCCAATGTGTATGTAAATATGTGCTACACAAAAATCTTCCCACTCTCATTCAGAACAATGCCTTGACAATACCTTCGCCCCAAGTAAGACACAATTAGAGGAGAAGATTTAGAAAACCTGTGAACAAATATCTGGAATGGAATATGCTCAGGAGCCCACAACCTTGGAAGTGGCAGAGGAGTTTCCAAAGGTAAGGGAAAGGGTAAACACTCCACAAACATGGAGGTCTGCTGGCATAGAGCCTTCTTGAGACACTGCCTGTGAGATTGGGCACTTGAAAAATATGTTGTTGTCAGGAGCTTTAGCTTCCTTTCTAGTGAGACCATAAAAGCTTGGTCTGCATCTATGAGACCTGGAGGACATGCTTTCTTATTTCCCAATGAACATGAGGCAGCAGTGCTAAATTCTCTTTTTAGGTAAACTGTGGCCACTGGGGGCTAAAGGTCTCCCCATGTGCACTGTGAAGCCATATGGTCATCCTCCATTTTCATGGTGTTTCTTCCTGCTGCACTGGGAGTTTGGTATTTGCTTCACGAAATAAAAGGAGTTCAATTGGGTCACAGTGCAAGAGGGAGTTCTGTCATGTGTGGTGGGTCAGGTTCTGCAGGAGGATACAAGAACCAGGATTCTATCCCACATAGCTTGCCCCCTTGACCATAGCAACCTGATTCTGAACAATGTCCTGAAAACTCTCCATATAACAAGTTGCCTTTACATGGAAGGTTCTGCTGGCTGCACCATGTCAGTCACAAGCCATTTGGATGCCAATGGAAGATCCACATGGCCCCACCACAGATGTTTTATCACATACCTGCCCACCACTGCTCTAGGCCAACTACTCAACAGAGTCCAACTTACTGGCATCTCTGTTCTACACCATTTACATGAAACCCAGTCAATCAAGGCACTGTCTGGTATATTCATGATCAGTAACAGGACATCCAAATGTTCTCCAGTGCCACCTGGTGATGGGAATTTCAAAAATTTTATGGTATTTTTCTAGCCATTTTTCAAGGATGAAGTTGGAGGCACTGTGAGTTTCAATTCTTTCAGGAACCATTAAATTTTTAGGAAGCTAATTTCAATGAAAGCTCTGGAGAACACTCACAGGTAAGGCTTCCCAAAGAGTGGCCAAAAGATCACATGATATTATTCCCATTGAGGTCTACAATGTGAGGTCCATATGAGTTTTGACTCTCTGGGTGCCAAATCTTTCAGAATAAAATCATGTGGTATCCTGGCTGAGAGGCCTAGTGCTCTGTGGAAAGCCATCCTGGGCCTAGAACTTAGTTTCCAAGGGCGACACTCATGCCTGGCTTCCTTAAATCTCAACGCTATTCATGGCAATACTTCTCTGAGGTCAGTTTGAGAACTCAGATTCTAAGGGAATCACACCAGAGTTCAAGAACATGTGGACCAAGTCATCTCTTCCAACCGCCACCCAAATGACCACAATTTAAAACAAAACACTCCAACGTGGCGCTCATCTTTTTCCATATAGACACTCATAATGACCTCTGGCAAAAGTTTTCCATGAGGGGCACAGCCCAAGACCGTGTCCAAAATAAGCTCTCTTGCACCTAATTTGCCTAAAGTCAGGGTGGCCTGGACACCCTTCTTGTGAACCAGGAGAGATCAAATAGGCCTCCCATTAATACTGCTTCGCTTCTTCAATTTGAGGCCAACTGACTGTGGGGTTTGGATTCCTTATGAGAATTGGAGTCTTGAGAAAACCCAAGCAACTATGGGCTAGCCTCTGCAGGGCTTTGAAGAACTCATTTGAACCAAAGGATCCCTATTCTGACTTGATGGAGGTCAGGAAAGTTACAGAAGAGGCGAGAGACTTCATCCACAAGGACTGCTTTTTTGGCCATTTTGGTTTTGGATGTACACCTGGGATCTTTCTTTAGATCCATCAGGAGCTGAGAATCTAAGCCACACCCTCACACAAGGCAAATAGGCTGATTCAGACACATCCATTCCAAAGCAATTAAGCAAAGAGCCACAGGTAATGCCCATTCATTTCCATTTGGAAACTGTTTTCTTCAGGCTTCACAAAGTGGTGGACTGAGGAAAAGACCTTCCTGACATTCAGGGCAACAGAAGAATTGGTAAACAAAAGGCCCCAAGCAGGGTTTCTTCACTGAGACTTTCCTGGTCACACTGATATCTGAGTTTTCTTAGATGCTCGCCATTCCCTTCAGCTATTCAGTACATGGTCATGTCACAGAGCTTCAAGGTTGTACATATCTTAAACACAAAACCATGAGCCTATTCTGGAGAGTGGCGAGAATTCAGGAAGAAAACAGGAACTTAGGTAGATAGCAGGTGTTGCACATCAATAAGGCAAGCTGCAGTCCATTCATAAATAGGGCAGGATGAATGCTGGGAAGCTTTCTACTAGATAGGACATATTCATTGATGCATTCTCCTTTCTAATGTCTACAACCACGGACATAGTGGGATACACAGACATAGAAACACTCACCTTGTCAAACGACTTAGTAGAAACAGTTCACTCCAAACAAAACAAACCACCTTTCATACCTATTCTCAGAACATGAGACAAAACCACAAACCCACACCCACACCACAAAGGCACCTCCTTCCCCCATGTAGGTCTGTGACTATCCGGAGTGTCCTCTGACTGGTGGGCCATACTATGTTCTCTGGAAATGGCCTGTTCTGTCTCAAATCTGGTCTCCTTGGCCAACTCTGTGAAGTTGTCAGGGGCCAGCGGTGAGCCACTGCCTGCTTTCTCAGGAAATGCCCCTATTCATAGCTTTCCTTGCATTTGGCCATCCTCACATCAGTAGGTTCCAAGAAAGACTGAGTCTGTCCTTGGTAAATCAAAATAAGTTTGACCACTGGGGCTTGGACTGGGACTGGCTCTTTGTGCCTGGCTTCCTGGATTCCAAGTTCAGAGAGTTCCATCACCAAGGAAGTTAGGTGAGGTCACTTCCTTTAGGAACGGAATGAGGTCACTGCCTTGGCAACAACTTTGTCCTAACAGTTGCTTCCAAGGTTCCCATGAGAAGGAGGCTGCCCCTACTTACTGTGACACTTTCACAAGTTACAGTGGTATGTCAACCATAGGCATGCAGGAGCAGCTCAACAAATGCCTGCTTTGGTCCATCTTCTATACATTAAGAAGAGAGTGGCTGATTCAGACACATCCCTTCATCCTGAGCAGGTGTTTGCCATGGAAGACTTTTGCTGTCTCAGGTCCTTCATAGTTGCCTACATCTTCTCCAGGGATCATTTCTGCATGGACCTTTGAGTTTCTCAGCAGGTGGAAGATCCTCTATATTCCTGTAATTTAAGACCAACTCTGTCCCCACTTTTCTGTAAAATTAGATTGAGAGAACAGTGTATGTTTAGGTTTAATAACATGTTCGATTTGGTTTAGAAAGGAAACTACACGGTTGAGCAAACAGGGTCCTACCGTTAGCAATAATATGAGGATTATAAATGGACCGGCCATGGCAGATAAAAGCATAGTTAACCAGGTTGACTATGTGAACAAAGAATCAAACATCCCTTCTGGGGCCTCTGTCTCTCTTTGACGCTCTTCAAGTCGTTTTCTTAATTTACTCATAGATTCTTTTACAACTCCAGTATTGTCGGCATAAAAACAACATTCTTCCCTCAATGCAAGCAAAAAGGCAACTTTCTCTCATGAAGAGGAGGTCCAACACTCGCCTGCTCTGTAAAACAACTTCAGAGAGAGAGAGGTTAAAATTTCTGTAAAGCTGTGATGTCGGTTTTTAATGTCTTTAAGCTTTGGTCTATTTCTGCTTCTAATTGTGTCTTTGTTGTGTCTCATGGACTAGGGCAGTTGTTCCTATGCCCACCCCTTCAGCAATTATTATTCCTCATAGGATGGCCAAAGTGAGGGATACAGGTTCCCGGTGGAACCGGGTTGTATGCCCCCCTATTTGAACTTTAAATGAACCTACGTCATGATAGAGCACTCTGAAAAACATCTGCATCATTACATAATTAATCACATCTATTGACCATTTTATGTAAACATAAATAATGTTAAAGTGTATAGAATTATACTGTTTTAGGAATGGACAAGAAAATGCACCTAAGATAGCAGCAAAGTGAGGAAAACATTCTTATTTGGTTGCATCCGGATTTAGAGGGCATTGCTTCTGTTGTAATCAATTAATCCACTGAACCCCAAGTTTTGGTAGTTTTAGAATTTGTACCCAACATGTAAGGGAAGGGGCTCAGAAGTTCACAGTCTGCAGAAATTCACAAAAATTAGTTTTTGTTTCTGTTTTTTTTTTTTCCTCTGTTCTGGGCAAGTTAACTTTTCAAGGACACCTTGGAAGGGGAGAGCTTTTTTGTCTCTTTTTTTTCTCCCTGCCAGCTGTCACCATGGAGACCAGTTGCTAACTTTTTATCTTAGAAATGTAGGCATCTCGGTGAAGCCCCAGCTCAAGGCCAGAGGCCTTGTTCACATATTTTGTGAAAAACTGGAAAGGCAGTGTCTAGCTTAGGGGTGGTGATTTTTCCAGCCAGTGGCCAAGTAGAACAGGGCAACACGAAAAGTGGAAGTTTATGTACATTGAACTCTTTCAGAGGGACTCTTTTGCTGAAAGACCTAAAGTAAGCCTTGGTGAAGACTTCTGGAGAAGGTCATTTAAGACATTTCTGTGGACCTGGTACAGAGGGGGAAGACGGGGTAGTCGAGGCTGAGAGCAGCTCCGTGGATCTAAGAATGAGAAAAGAGAGATGTAAAAGAAAAATGGTAAAGGGGTTTGGGATTTTCCTAGAACAAAACTTGAGCATTAGAACAGGTATAGCAGAGGGGAAGATGGGAGTAAATATTCCAAAAAGCCTTTGAGGGACTTTAAATTCTTAGAAACCTCTTTTCAGTGATGACAAAGCAACTTTAAATGCCATTTTCATTACATCGTGGATAGGGGTCTGAGGGCTCTTCTCAGCTGGTTTGAGCTTTGGGTTAGCTTGCTAGAGGACTTGGTGGGACCTAGTGCAGGCCCTGACAGGAAAAGAGAGGAGTGAGTGGGTGAAGGGGTACCTCGGTACCTGCTACCTCAGCAAAGGGGCAATGTTCTGAGAACCAGCGGAGGTTTGGGTTTTTGATTTAGTAATTGGAGAGGAGAAATCAGGTTGCTAAAATGGGAGTGATAGCAGAGAGTCTAGAGCAGAAGGCTGAGGGTGAGGAACTATTGGAGAAGCATAGTACAGGATGTGAGAAAAAGAGGAAAAATGATTCCACATAGGGAAATTTCCCCCTTTTGAGAACTTGCCGAAGTTAAAAATGTCACTCAGAATTTGAGGATCTAGAGAACCCTCTGGGGGCCATAGTATTTGGTTGTCTAATTGGTAATATTGCCAATGCTGTGTACTGAATTTGATGAGGAGTTTGGGTTCCACCAGGCAGCCCCTGTATGCTCACATTCCCTTGACTTACACAAGAAGTCGGCTTCTCCCCCACACAGCCGTGGCTGTTTGTGGCTTTGATAGTCCGCCAGGCAAACATAGTAATCTAGGCTAGCCAACCTGAATCTGTCTCGCGTGTCCCTGCATCCATAATGTTTGTTTCCATTATCTATGGTACAGAAGAGATTTAATGGGATTTTAGTGGGATCCTCTTCATCAGGGATATCTCAATAGGAAAGACCTATACCGACCTGACAAATGTCTGGGTGGAGAGATGGCCACCAGGTCTCTATGGGGCCTGTATGCGAGATAGACTATACTTCTTGTCTAGTAGGATTTGTGATCAGCCATTGCTGCTGAACGGGGTGATGAGGGTTAGAACTACTGGTGGCCAAGGGGAGAGTCTATAGTCTTATCCACATAGCGAATATGCAATTTGAAATGGTTACCACGCTTTTCCAGTTTCCAACAAGAGTCTGGACACAGCGAAGGCTTGAGATGAGAGGCATGGATCCAAAAAGTGATTCCGTCTACTTTAACGCTTTAGGTTTTATAAGTAGCACCTGGTATGTTCCTTTCCAGTGGGGTTCCAGGGATGACACCTGATGTTGTCTTATGTAGACGAAGTCTCTTACTTGATATTGATTTAGAGTCCCCTCCTCCCCTGGTTGGTAGGCAGTGGCCAGCTGTTTCCACAGTTATCGCTGAGTTCTTTCAATGACTTTAAGTCTGTCAAGCAAGGGGGTGTGGAAGTGATCGTTAGGCCTTAGAGTTGGGGTTAGGTCCCTTACTGGATGATGGGAATCATAGAGAATTTCATAGCGGGTGAGGTTACACAAAGAAAGAGAGGGAATATTTCTCGCATGAAACAGTGCATAAGGCAGGAGCATAATCCAATCTTTTATGCCGGGCTCTAAGCTTAATTTTGTGAAGGTCTCTTTAATGGTTCTATTTATTTTTTCTACCTGTCCTGAGCTCTGGTGTATATAAGCATAATGTAACTTAAAATTAATCCACAGGGTCCCAGTTAACACCTGACTTACCTGGGCCATGAACACCAGTCCATTATCAGATCCTATTACCTTAGGCAGACCGTATCTTGGAAAAATATCTTTCAGAATCTTCTTGAAAATCATTTGTGCAGTTTTTTTTTTTTTTTTGTGTGTGTGTGTGTATGTGTGGAAGGCTTCAGTCCATCCTGAAAATGTATCTACAAAGACTAGGAGGTATTTAAGTCCATACCTTGCTGGCTTAATTTCACTATTGTCCACTTCCCAAAATTGTCGTTTTCTGGTTCCTCATAGGTGCTTTCCTCTAGGAAACTGGAAGGGTAAGCATTAACCAATTGACGGACTCGACAGGCTTTTGTTACCCGTTCAGTTATTTTCTTTCGCTGTGAGTCGGTTAGTGGAAAACTCTGTTCTTAATCCTACAGGAATGCCTGCAGTTTCATTGAACCAAGGTGAGTGAGTTGGTGTACATTTTTAACGTAGTGTAGGGCTTTCTGTAATTGCAGCCTGAGCTCAGTGAAGTTGAGGTGTTCAGTGTCAGTGTCCATAGATATTATAAAAAACTTCCTGGTGATCAGGGGTCCATTGGAATTGGGCATCTCCCTCTAACACCGGGTATAAAGGAGCAGCTAAAAACGCAAACCCAGGTATCCATAACCTGCAAAAGCCAGCAGTCCCAAGAAACTCTCTGAGTTGTCTCCTGTTAGATGGGGGTGGTATCTAGGCAATGGTTTGTTTTCTGGGCTCAGTGAGCCATCGTTTACTGCCCCTAAGGAAACAGCCCAGGAAGATTACTTCATGCCAGCAAATTTGGGCCTTTTTGGCCGAAACTCTATACCCGAGTTGAGCAAGCTCATATAATAGTGCTTGGGTCCCAGACTCACAGTTTTCCTTGGTGTTGGCTGCCAGTAGCAGGTCATTCACGTATTGAAGCTGGGTGACTTTGGGGTGCGTAGTTCTGAAATTGCTGAGATCTCTGTGGAGGGCTTCATCAAAGAGAGTGGGGGAGTTTTTGAACCCCAGTGGGAGTCTAGTCCAAGTTAGTTGACCAGACGTTCAGGTTTCTGGGTCTACCCACCCGAAAGCAAACAGCTACTGACTATCTTTATGCAGAGGCAAGCAAAAGAAAGCATCTTTTAAGTCCAGAACAGTATACCATTTCCGCTCAGGGTTCAGAGTGCTAAGCAGATTGTACGGATTAGGTACCGTGGGGTGAATGTCCTGCACTCTGTTGTTGATCTCTCTTAGGTATTTAACAGGGCGATTGTCCCGGTTCCTGGCTTTTTTTTCTAGTAGCAGGGGAGTGTTCATGGCCAATTGACAGGGCCTTAGGACGCCTAAGGTCAGATATTTCTGAATATGGGGCCTTATCTCATCTTTAGCTTTTTTTGCTTAGAGGATATTATTTGACATTAATTGGGGAGGCTGAGGTTTTTAACTCCACTGTTATTGGAGGTTGTTTCATGGCCAGGCCTAACCCAGCAGTTTTTGCCCAGGCATCTGCGTAATCTGTTATCCATTTCTGGCGTAGCTTGCCTGTTTGATCAGTCTTGGGGGGTGTGAAGAGTGGATGTTCATCTTCTACTAATTTAGTTAAAGCCGTGACTATAGGAGTTTATAATAAAGGATTTAGAAATTTCATTTGGTAGCCTTCAGGGTTAAAAGTTATTTAGGCCAAGAGCTTGGTGAGCAGATCTCTGCCCATCAATGGGTCCAGGCATTCCTGGATTACTAGGAAGGAGTGATGGATTTTTCCTTTACCTAGGTCCATGGTCCTCTTAGTAGTCTAAGCCCGATATTTACTGCCATTAGCCCTTTGAACTACAGACCTTTTATTTGATAGAGGGCCCAATGGGGCCTTAAGGGCTTCGTATACTGCTCCTGTATTCATTTCAAAGTTTACTGGGGTCCGCTACACTTCAAAAGTTACCCTGAGCTAGGGGAAGTGATCTGAGCCCCAACTTTCTTAGTCATGCACCAGAGTCACAATGGCTGGCTGGCGTGGCTGTCTCTTTATAGGGCACTTTTTGGCCCAGTGTCCTTTTTTTTTTACAGTAGGCACATTGATCTGAGGCCAGGGGTGGCCTCTGGCATGGCCCCAGGTAACCCTTACTGTCACCTTACGTCTTAATTTCTAGCCTCTTTCTTGTTGTGACAAGGATCTTGGTCAATCCCTTAGTCTGTCTTTTGCTTCTCTCTTCCTTCCTTTGCTCCCTTTCTTTCTCCATGTTTCTCTCTTATAGTATACTTTCTCAGCTTCTCTGACTAAATCTCTCTTTTAAATTTTTTTAATATCCATGGCAGCTTGCCCAATTAAGGCCATTGTTACAGATGAATTTTGATCCGCTGCCTGAGGATCGAAAGGAGTATATCTTTTATATGCCTCCATAATTCTTTCTAGAAACAAAGAGGGAGATTCATCAGGCCTTTGAATAATTTCTCTTACCATGGCCAAATTAGTTGGTCACCTAGCAGCCCCTTGGAGACCTGCTATTAGAGCCAGGCAATAATTGGACAGATGCTCTTTATCTTCAAAGGTGTTGGGGTTCCAGTTGGGTTGGTTTAAGGGTAAGCTGGCTTTGATTATGTTGGGAAGTTGTTTTGGTCGCCAATCAGGTCCGAGGATATTTTTTTTTTTTTTTAGCTTCTTGGAGGTTTTTCTCTTATTCCTCTGTCATAAAGAAAGTCCCTAGGAGTTGTTGGCAGTTATCCCAAGTAGGCAGGTGTAAAAACGTTGGCGAGTTCTCTGAGTTCTTTTAGCTGGGCCAGCTTCCTCCAGGGAAGGAGGGGCTCTGTGTGCCACGGGACTGTCATCTGGATGGCGCTGGGCCATCCTAGCTTCTTTGAATGGTGGAGAGGCTGAGTCAGCAGCAGGGGAATCACTTAGAGGGTGTTGGCAGTTGGGGTATGAAGGCAGAGGATAAGGAGGGGGAGGAGAGTCCAGTAGAGTCTTGAGACTCAGGGAGAACAGAGGGTGCAGGAGGAGGAGCAGAGAGTTAAAGAGATAGAATCATGGGGGAAAAAGTAGGAGTCCGTGCAGGGACAAGGAAAGGCTTCACCCTTGGAGGAGGAGATTTGCAGAGGTCCTGACAAGTTAAGATATATGGCTGTTGATCTGGACGTCTACGTGGCCCCGGCTAAAAGACAATATCTCGAACTTTTCAAATTAGTGCGAAGTAGAAAGATCCTTCTAGGGGACATCTGACTACAAAGTTGGGTCATTCTGAGACACAGAATCTGCAAGATCCGGCGTTTTACTGAAAAAGAAAGATTCTGAGCCCTTAAGCAGACTTTGGTCTAGTGATCAAGGGTCATGAACAGAGGCATTGAAGTGCTCTGTCCCATAATGAAATATACACAGACAATAAAAGCAATGACACAAGACACAGACAAGACAAGACAATAAAGACAGGCAATGGACGTCCAATACTGAGACCATGACTGAGTAGCCGGCAAAACATGATGGGCTGGCAATACCAAATCCGAAACAAAATATCACTGAATAAAGGAGACTATTGTTCCTCGATTTCATGAGTTCATCCCCCAGGGACATGGCCTGTGGCTCTGTTACATGTGTGTCAGCCACCATGGGAGAGAGCTCACGCTCTTTACCAATAGCCATTTTGTGAAACCCTAACCTGAATCCTGAAACCAGAAAGAGGGGCCTTATTTATCCCCAGAGGAGCCCGTTGGGGGTCTTTCATCTGCGGCTGCTGGATCTCACTGGGGCCACCAGATGTAAAGATCGGGGGAGGGTGGGTGGAAGAGACCACCAAGAGACTGTCTCATGCAACAGCAAAGGCTTTATTGGGAGTCCGGCATGCAAGGGCTCAGAGCTCACATGAATAGAGCAGAGAGCCCTGAGAACAGCTTAAGAAGTGCTTATATATTTTCCTTGGAGAGGGCAGGAAGGAAAGTTTATTGATGGGTAAGTGCGAGTGGGCGGTTTACGTGCAACTGGTTGACCGAGTACATTCTGCAGTTTGGCAGTTGGGGACAGCACATTCTGGGAACAAGAATAGCAAACAGTTCTCAAGATTTCAACAGTGTTTTGTTAAGCATACAGAAAATCAAGAAGTGACAAGTACCTATTTTATTAACCTTTCAATATAAGTATGAAAACAGAAATCTAGGTAAGATTTGAAGCCCAGAAGTTCATTGGGCCCTTGATTGGTATACTTAGCGTTGAATTACATTCTGTAGTGATGTCCCAGAAATATGGATATACAATGGCATAGGACCTTATACCTTCTCGGAGGTCAATTCCAAAACACAGACTCTAAGGGGAATCACACCGAAGTTCAAGCCAAGGTGGACCCAATTATCTCTTCCAACCGCCACACAAATGACCACAATTAAAACCAAAACACTCCCACATGGCACTCATCTTCTTCCATATAGACACTCAACATAACTTCTGGCAAGAGGATTCCATGAGAGGTGCAGCACAAGACAGTGTCCCAAATCAGCTCCCTTTCCCCTCATTTGCCAATAGTCAGGGTGGCCTGGACACCCTCCCTGTGAACCAGAAGTTATCAAATATGTCTGCCATTAATACAGCTCTGTTCTCCAATTTGAGGCCTACTGACTGTGGGGTTTAGATTCTTTATTTGAATTGGATTCATAAGAAAACCCAAGAACCTATGGGCTAGCATCTGCAGGGCTTTGAAGAACTCATTTGACTCAAAGGATCCCTATTCTCACTTGATGTAGGTAAGGAACCTTACAGAAGAATGTGAGGCACTTCATCCACAGTGACTGATTTTTGGCCATTTTGATTTTGGATCCACACATGGGATCGTTCTTTAGATCCATCAGGTGCTGAGGATCTAAGCCACAGGCTCACACAGGACCAAGAGGCTGATTCAGACACATCCCTTTACAAAGCAATTAAGCAAAGAGCCACAGGTGGTGCCCATTCATTTCCGTTTGAAAACTGTTTTCTTCAGGATTCACAAAGGCGTGGCCTCAGGCAAAGAACTTACTGACATTCAGGGCAACAGAAAAATAGGCAATCAAAAGGCCCATTGCAGGGGTTCTCCACTGAGACTTTCCTGGTCACATCGATATCTGAGTTTTCTGAGATGCTTGCCAATCCCTTCAGCTATCCAGTACATGTCCATGTCACAGTGCTTGGAGGTGGCACATATCGTGGACTCAAAAGCATGAGCCTATTTTGGAGAGTGGCTAGATTTCAGGAAGAAAACAGGAACTTAGGAAGATAGCAGGTGTTGCCCATCGATATGGCAAGCCCTAGTGCATTCATAAATTGGGCAGGATGAATGCTGGGAAACTTTCTACTAGACAGGAAACATCCATTGATGCATTCTCTTTTTCTAATGTCTACAACCACGGACACAGTGGGATACACAGACATAGAAACACTCGCCTTGTCAAACAACTTACTAGAAACAGTTCACTCCAAACCAAACAAACCGACTTTCTTACCTCTTCTCAGAACATGGGGCAAAACCACAAACACACATCCACACCCAAAAAGGCACCTCCTTCCCCCAAATAGGTCTCTCACTATCCGGAGTGTCCTCTGACTGCTGGGCCATACTATGTTCCCCAGATATGGCCTATCCTGTCTCAGATCTGGTCTCCATATCCAACTCTGTGAAGTGGTCAGGAGCCAGCTGTGAGCCACTACCTGCTTTTTTAGGAAAGGCCCCTCTTCAGAGTACTCCTGGCATTTGGCCATCCTCACATCAGTAGGTACCAAGAAAGACTGACTCTGTCCTTGTTAAATTGAAGCAAGTGAGACCACTAGGACTGGGACTGGGACTGACTCTGTGTGCCTGGCTTCCTGCATCCCAAGTTCAGAGAGTTCCATTACCAAGGAAGTGAGGTGAGGTTGCATCCTTCAGGAACTGAATGAGGTCACTGCCTTGGCAACCACTTTTTCCAAACAGTTGCTTTCAAGCGTACCATGAGAAGGAGGCTTACCCTACTTTCTGTGGCACTTTCACAAATTAGAATGGTATATCAATCATAGGCACCAAGAAACAGCTCTCCACACAGGCCTGATTTGGTCCATCTTCTCTATATTAGGAAGAGAGCCTTTAGTCCGGGGAGCACTGCAGTGAACCTCTGCACTAAAACTATTAGCAAGCACCTGGTGGAGGAGTCCTCCATAGGTAAGTGGGGCTTTTATAACATCTGATATCCGGTTAAGAGAGATCTCTTCTGATGACAGAGATGTGGCCTGGGGAGGCTCACATATACTCCTTTCCAGGAGAGTAACCAGAATCGTTCTGTCCTCTGTTCTGTTCTGTAGGGAATTCCTCTGGAACTGTAGAGAGGGGCCGACGGGCACGCAAGCACTCCTACCCTGGAGCTATAGCAAGATGTTGCACTGTTCCACTGTTTTTCTGTTTAGGTGCATGGTTTCTGTTTTTTGTGTTTTGTTTTGTGTTCTATTTTTTTGATTGTTTGTTTGTTTTTGTTCATTTTGTTGTGTGATTTCAGTGGTAAAAACTTAAGTATTTTGGACGTAAAAATAGGTAATAAAGAGAGTAAGCCTGACACCCCTTTGGACTGTGTTTTAGGGAACTGCGATGAACTTTACTCGCCTTTGTTAAGCAGGATGATAGAAGCTCCTAGCTGGCTGCCTGGAGCACACCCATTGCAGAGGGCAATGCTTGGTGGGGACCTAAGAACTGAGCATCTCCCAGGTTAACAAGTGAAACTCCTTTAAAACCCCTTGTCACTCCAGATCAAGAGAGTCACAACCTTTGGCAGAGTCCCCTGTGTTTCTCCTTTGTTCGCAAAGCAATAAACCTCCCTTTTTCTTTTTCTCAAAACTCAGTCCTCATTATTAAATTGGTATTAATTGGCGTCAAGTTGAGGAATCGAACTTTAATTTACAAATTTGGTACCCGCCCTCCACCCCGGAACTTTGTGAGAGCTGTCTACTGAAATATTAGGAGATGAAGCATGCTTGGTGTGGAACTGAACAAGAGGAGCTAATCCTGTAAGTAAAAGGAGGGACTGAGGGACTCCCAGCAGCTGCCAAAGCCCTGTTGATTCAGGGAATTACCTCCTTCCTCCCCGCACTGTAAGAATTATGCCACCTCTGTCTTGTTAAAAAAGAGAAAAAGAAAAAGGGGACACTAAATGCAGTGAAGTCACCATGGAGACACTTTATTTTACATTTCAGGTTTCCCCTCTGTTAAAACGTGGTCCCCCCCGTGGATATCTATGGTGCACACTGGTGTAGGAGATTTTTCTCTTATCTGCTCTGATTTAAACGGTTCTCTCTGACAGCCATAGTCTGAACCTCCTTTCTGTCTGTCTTGTGTCTTTGTATCTGGCCCTTTAAGACATGTGCAATAATGTGTTGATATTATAAATTGTTTCTTGGGAATGATCTTAGCTGAATGTGTGTCTAAATGATGATGTTTTATTTTAACAATCTGGTATCTGAATGGGTTTTTGAAGCATTGCAGAATCTTGCAGTTAAAAGTCGGGTTTAGGTAATTGTTTAGTTTATGATTTCAGATAATTCATGCCAGAGAACTTAAATACTTAGTATGGAAAACTGAAGAACTCTACTTCCAAGTTGGCAAGTAAATTCCCAATCATACAGTCTTTTTTTCACCAATTTTGAATTGGATAGCCTCGGAAAATGTCACTGTGTGTACCACTGCATTAATTTGGACAAGGATAGTAAATCATAGAATGGTATCTGTTGACAAAACAAGATGTAAAGATATAAAATTTTGTGAATTGTATCTTAAATTTGTATCATAATTTTCAACATCCGAACCTCAAAATTATGGTTAAAATGCCTTAGGCCTGAGGTGTCTGCTCAGAATAGCAGTTTTTCCTGCTCCTTCCAGACCTCAGCCATGATTTATATTGAAATGTAAATGAAAGAAGCCTGAAAGCTTAGTAGGAGACTGATTTGAGGCCTAAGGGAAAAAAAAGGTAAATTGTATGGTATTTACTAATTACTAGCCAGTCACTTTTTCTAGGACTCTTTTTTTTTCCTTAGATACTTTTTTTTTGAGCTCATGATTTTGAGCATACAGACCTAGGTTAATGTTTTTCAGATCAGTTCCATCTTTGACCAACTGTAGACTTTTTGAAACATTGCAATGGAGATTTCACCTGAGAAAAGCTACAAGGCCTTTACTATTATTATGTGTGCACACTTTTGTTATGTGTTGTATGTCTACATATACATATGTCCGTATATCATATATATGATACACAAATTAACATATACAAGGAGCGCTCATAAAAAAGCGCTCATTAAAACAAATTTAAATAGGAGATCCAAAGATCTTTAATTCACGTGATTTAAATGTTTCAATTTAAATTGGATAAACAGATAAAAATCAATGTCTTTAAATTTAAGCTTACAATTTTTTTAGGTGTTCAAAAATCTAATAAAATATTAATATCTACAAAATGTCTAATATGCCTTGGTTCTAGGACCTTTCCTTCAACATAAAAATGGTTTACACTGTCAATACATTTCTCTAATATTTTGATAAATAAGTAAAGTAAATTTGATATGGGATTGCTCATTCATGAGTACTTTTCTTAGATATCTGATTGATTTACTAAGGTCTGAATAAGTTCTTATTAAAGTCTGTATAAGAATATAAAAATAAGTCATGTGTTAATGAGACAAAAATTTCTTAAAACATAAGTTTACCCATAACGTTGTGTTTATTAAGTTTTATTTTCTCCAGAGCAAGCAACCATAAAAATTAAACAACTGATTAAATAAGAACTGTTATTTTAGAGCACTGTACTGCCATTGCTTTAAAAGCTAAACTTGGTTAATGTAGAAACATCAATGTAATTGTGATGCTATCAATGTTTTCATATCTTATAGGTATGCAAGTCTGTAAGGTAGAAACTTTAAAAGAGCATTATATCAAGCTGGTGCTCTGAAGTTGTATGGTAAAAAATATATTGGGGATTTATTTACCTGTTATCAATAAGATATGTAAACTTTTATGTTACTTTTTACATTGGGGAACAATTTAAATGTATTTTTTAGTTAATGAGAGCCTAATCGAAGTAAAGGTTAAAAACTTTCAGCCTTTCTTTAATTCATGTTTTAAATGTGATATCATATGGTGTTAGCTAATGTTCATGTGACCTCAAACAATTTATGTAAACTTTGTCAAATGATATTTTAAAATAAGGATTAGCTTTAGAACTAAAATACTTAAGATTTATAAAGAGCCCTGCCTTAGCTGAGATAAGGCTCTGTGTCCCATCTTACTACATGTGAGAATGACTACGAAACCAGTAGGTTAGATAATATTTCTTTAAAGTTATGTTAAAAAGTTGGGTTTTTTTAAGGTCAATATTCCTAGGATCTCAAACAGGGGATATAATGTATAACTCAGCCAAAAAATTCAGGGTAGCTGTTACACAAGCTAAGTATTTTTACTTTTGTTAATTTTATTTTGAAATTTTCTAATAAGTGATCTAAAGATTCTCTGTTACTGTTTTACAAACGTGTTGCTTTAAGAACACAACATGGGTTTATTCAATATAATAAGTCATTACTTACAATATAGACAGAATAATACAGATCCCAATTAATAAAAAGATAATTATATAGTTATAGACATTAAAGCCCAGTACTCTTAATATAAGGCTGTTAAAATTTATTTGCTGGATGTTTAAGATTAGGATTTAAAATTAAAGTTAAATGAAAAGAGCCAAGAAAACCAATATTTGGCTTTTGCCCTATGAGTCAGTCTGAATCCAGGGAACAGGGGACTTCTCTAAAGAGCTTTGAAACTCTGAGCCACATAACCTCCTCCTGATCAGGGAGATTAATGAGACCACTGGAGAACAGAAAGCCAGTCAGTGTATTTGTTACGAAGAGGAGAGTCATCAAAGAAAGGAGACATCCCTGATGCTTCCGAGGGAAGCCAAATGGTCAAGCAAGATCTGGACCCACCTAGCGCAAATGGCTCTAGCAGAACTGAGAATCTGCTCTCAAGTTTCCCCAGAATTGACTCCCATAAAAGGTCAGCTGACTGTTAACAATAGATGGAAACAAAAGTCAGTTTGACTGCTTCATCTTAAACACTTAGCAAAGACAGTTAAGAACAAAATACATCCATTCCTGGGCATTTTAAATTATAATTATAATAAAAATAATAATAATAATAATAATAATAATAATAATAATATAATGTTAAGGTATGCACTTTATATTTGCCTCCCAAAATAAGTAAGACTGGTGGCTACAAAGAAGAATTCTCAGACAGGAATGCCTGATACTTATAAAAAGAGACTATCAAGAAGACCTGCCACAGGGAGAAGTTTTCAGTTTAAGGCCTACAGATATTCCTAACCTACACAGGTTGGCTTGGTGTTTGCTAGTACAATTATCCAGCCCTGAGTAACAGAATTAAAGGTTTCTCAAAGAGACACAGAGGTCATACTAGTAAAAGGATTTTACAAGATCAGATGACATTAAATAATTAAACTGTATCTTATGGGGAGGGACAAGTGTAACAGTAAAAGTTAAATATTAAATTGACAGTCCTGAAAACTGGGGATATTAAAGACTGGTGAGGGAACTTCTATACAGTGACATGTTCCAGGTGCTGCAACATTTATTCAGTACTCATGGTTTTTGTTTCTCTCATAGAAGAACCCATCCCCAGATGACTTTACAACCTGTTCTTCCCCAATCAGACTTCAAACCGAACTGACTTCTAAAAGGCAACTCATGTCCCTCAACTGACTTCTAAAAGGCAACTCATGTCCCTCATCCCATGCCCACTCACGTCACCCTGTCTCAGGTCAGAAGAAGAAAAAATGAGTGACACCACTCTTCTTAAAACAATGGAGAGAAAGATAAATAGACTATCAATATAAGTAATTAATTAAGTCAGGTAAAATCAGGGAGATCGGTTTTGGGTGAGTTCTAAAAATTTGGAGACTCTTACCTGAGGGATTAAAATTTCCTCAGTGCTCTTCCCGTAATCTATCAAAGATTTGAAAGGGACACAAAGAAAAGGCGGGAATGATAGACCCAACCTGATCTTTAATTTAAATTGGGAGCCATCTTGCCAAAACGCCATGAAAAGATAATTTTGGCTTTACCATAAATTACCTCAAATTCTAAACCTGCTTGGAATGCCTGCCCACGCCTTGAACTCACCCATGCCCGGCTCTCTGACCAGATAGCAGCCCTCTCTGAAACTTTAGTGACACATCATAAATATTTGCCTTCTCTGGCCAGACAACAACCCTCTCTGAGGCTCTAATGGTCTTCATGAACTCTGATGTAGGGACAGCAAAAAAAATGTAGACTGCCATTAGTGTGATGTTTGTCAGAGTTCTGTTATCTGTAAACCCCCTTTTGTGTAATTTTCTGGGCTATTAAGCTGCCTGTAGGAAAGCTGGGGTTGTTGTCTTTTTCCCGCCGTTTTGTGAGGGAGAGGTAGCACAGCCAGTGGAAATAATAAGCTTAATTTAATTTGATTTTAATTAGAGTCAGTGGTCTTTTCTTGTGTCCTGGTCTAACAGGTAAACACTCCAAAAACATGGAGCTCTGCCAGCCTAAACATTTCTTGAGAAACTTCCTCTGAGTTTGGGCACTTGAAATATATGTTGTTGTAAGGAGCTTTAGCTTCCTTTCTAGTGATACCATCAAAGCTGAGTCTGCATCTATGTGACCTGGAGGACATGGTTTCTTGTATTCTAATGAACATGAGGCAGCAGTGCTGAATTTTCTCTTTGTAGGTAAACTGTGGCCACTGGATACTAAGTGTCTCCCCATTTGGACTGTGAAGCCATTTGGTCATCCTCCACTTTTTGTGGTGTTTCTTGCTGCTGTACTGGGAGTTTGGTATATGCTTTATGAAATACAACGAGTTCAACTGAAACCCAGTCTTGAAGAAAGTTCTGTCACTTGTGGTGGGTCAGGGTCTGAAGGAGAATGCACCAACCAGGCTTTTATCTCACAGAGCTTGCCCCCTTGTCCATAGAAATCTGACTCTGAACTTAGCCCAGAAACCACTCCATATAAAATGATGCCTTTACATAGAAGGGTCTGCTGGCTGCACCATGTCAGTCACAAACCATTTGGAAGGCAATGGCAAATCCTCATGGCCACACCACAGATGTATTATCATACACCCACCCACCACTGCAATAGGCCCACTTCTCAGCAGGCTCCAACTTACTGGCATCTTTGTTCTACACCATTTTCATGAAACCCGGTCAATCATGGTATTCTCTGGTACACTCATGATCAGCAACAAGACATCTAAAGGTTCTCCAGTGCCACCTGGTTAAGGGAATTTCAAAGATTTCATTGTATTTACCTAGCCATTTTTCATGGATGAAGTTGGAGGCACTGTGGGTTTCAGTTCATTCAGGAAATATTAAATGGTGAAAAAGCTGTTTTCAATGAATTCTCTGGAGAAATCTCTCAGGCAAGTCTTCCCATAGAGTGGTCAAAAGGTCACATGAAGCCAGGCCCATTGAGGTCTTTAATGTGACGTCCATGGGTGTTCTGACTGTCAACTATGGCTGCCAAATCTTTCAGAATAAAATCATGTGATATTCTAGCTGATATTCCAAGGCTCTGTGGAAAGCCACCCTTGTATTTGATCTCAGTTTCCAAGGGAGAATCCCATGTGTGGCCTCCTAAAATCTGAACACAGTTTATGGCAATATTTCTCTGAGATCAGTTCGAGAACTCAGACTATAAGTGGAATCACACCAGAGTTCAAGCCCAGATAGACCCAGTCATCACTTCCAACCACCAAACAAATGACCACAATTAAAACCAAAGCACTCCCACAAGGCCCTCATCTTCTTCCATATAGACACTCATCATAACCTGTGGCTGGAGGTTTCCATGAGGGGCTCAGCCCAAGACAGTGTACAAAATAACCTCCCTTGCCCGTCATTTGCCTAAATTCAGGGTTGCCTGGACACCCTTTCTGAGAACCAGGAGTTATCAAATGAGCCTGCCGTAAATACTGCTCTGATTCTCCAATTTGAGGCCTACTGACTCTCGGGTATAGATTCTTTATGTGAATTGGAATCATGAGAAAACCCAAGCACCTATGGGCTATCCTCTGCAGGGTTTGAAGAACTCATTTGACAAAAAGGATCCCTATTTTCACTTGATGGAGATCAGTAATCTTACAGAGGAAGGCGAGAGACTTCGTCCACAATGACTGCTTTTTTGGCCATTTTGGTTTTTTAAGCACACATGTAATTGTTCGTTAGATCCATCAGGTGCTGAAAATCTATTCAACAACCTCAAACATGGCCAAGAGTCTGATGCAGACACATCCCTTTCCAAAGCAATTAAGCAAAGATCTACAGGTGATGCCCATTAATTTCCATTGAAAACCGTTTTCTTCAGGCTTCAAAAAGGGGTGGCCTGAGGCAAAGACCTTTCTGACATTCAGGGCAACAGAACAATAGGTAAGCAAATGGCCCAAGGCAGGGTTTCTAAAATGATATCTGAGTTTTCTGAGATGATCCCATTCCCTTCAGCTATCCAGTACATAGCCATGTCACAGAGCTTGGAGGTGGTTCATGTCTTGGAAACAAAACCATGAGCCTATTCTGGAGAGTGGCCAGAATTCAAGAAGAAAACAGGAATTTAGGAAGACAGTGGTTGTTGCCCATCCATTAGGCAAGACAAAATCCATTCATAAATTGGGCAGGATGAATGTTGTGAAGCTTTCTTCTATTCAGGACACATCCATTGATGCATTCTCTCTTCTAATGTCTACAACCACGGACACAGTGGGATAAACAGACATAGAAACACTCGCATTGTCAAAAGACTTACTAGAAACAGTCCACTCCAATCCTAACAAACCGACTTTCCTACCTATTCTCAGATCATGAGACAAAACCACAAACTCACACCCACACCCAAAAAGTCACCTCCTTCCCCCAAGTAGGTCTATGACTATCCGGAGTGTCCTCTGACTGATGGGCCATAGTATGTTACTGCAAAATGGACTGTCCTATGTCAGATGTGGACTCCTTGGCCAACACTGTGAAGTTGTAAGGTGCCAGTGGTGAGACACTACCTGCTTACTCAGGAAAGGCCCCTCTTCAGACCTTCCTGGCATTTGGCCATCCTCACATCAGTAGTTACCAAGAAAGACTGATTCTGTCCTTGGTAAATCCAAATATGTGAGGCCACTGGGACTGGAACTGGGACTGCCTCTGGGTGCCTGTCTTCCTGGATCCCTAGTTCAGAGAGTTCCATCACCAAGAAAGTGATGTAGGTCACTTCCTTCAGGAACTGAATGAGGTCACTGCCTTGGCAACCACTTTGTCCTAATAGTTGCTTCCAAGTGTCCCAATTGATGGAGGCTGCCCCTACTTCCTGTGACACTTTCACAAGTTTGAATGGTATATCAAACATAGGCACCCGGGAACAGCTCTCCACACAGGCCTGGTATTGTCCATCTTCTCTACATTAAGAAAAGAGAGACTGCTTCAGACACACCCCTTCATCCTGACCAGGTTGTTTGTCGTGGAAGATGACTTTTGCTCTCTCAGGTCCTTCATAGCTTCCTATAGCTTCCCGAGGGTTCATTTCTGCATGGACCTTTTCATTTCTCAGCAGGTGGAAGATTTCTTACATTCCTGTATTGTAAGACCAACTCTGTCCCTGCTTTTCTGTAAAGTTAGATTGAGGGAACAGAGTATGGTTAGGGTTAATAACATGTTTGATTTGGCTTAGGAATCATTCTGCTGGATGAATAATGTTATTGGGAACCTGCAATATTTATTAGAATATATAGAGGGGAAATATATTTATGAAAACCGAAATCTAGGTAAGATTTGAAGCCCAGAAGGGCTTTGGATCCTTGATTGGGATACTTAGGTTTGAATTATGTTCTGCACATGTGTCTCAGATAAATCTATACACAATGGCATAGGACCTTGTACCTTGGATGATTGAATGTCAAAGAGAACATCCAGTCAAAAAAGGATAGTTTGTAGGATTAGGAAGATAGTTGGTAGGATTAGGAAAAAGAGTGAGTATATGATTTGGACAAAAAGTTCTTTAGCAATAGGGTTTTGGGTAGAGAGAAAATGTAAATGTCAGCACATGTGAAGAGTCAGTCACAATGATGAACTGGGGAAAATATGTAGGAAAGCAGATATCAATAGAGACATTAGAAAATCAGCAAATGATAAAGTGATTGATAGGATTAGACATTTTCGACAGGCTTGAGTTTGAATAAATAATCTTAGGAAGAAACAAATATGTAGTCACCAATAGGATTGACATTTGAGAGCATTAGGCAACCTGGACATGGGTGATTTTCATAATCCATACTCATATTCCATTTAGGCTTTGGTACAGTCGTAAGTGTGACTTTGCATTTTGTGGCCAGAATATTACTGTGATAAAATGTATATGTAGATCAGGTGACATGAGTATTTGTTGCACCATTTCTGAGAGCAATATTTTGAAGAGATATAAATTAGTATTGGGGGCACAAATAGGTGTACCATGTGTGTATGAATATAGAGAGAATGCATGAATAGACCATACTGTGAATAAATAATATAACTGTTTCCAAATTTAGAAATTGGAATAAATTGATATCCCAAAATACACAGGAAATCTTATATTGATATACATACATTCATTCCAACCAGTTATATATCTAATGGTAATATTAGGGTTGTAGTTTATCATAAAATGTGTGTGAGTTTTGCTTCAAAATTGATTATGGAAATCGAAAATAATGTGTTTGGAAAGAAGTCTCATGAAATAACCAGTCAAAAACAAGGAGGAATACATGTGTTCTGAAGCAGGAAGTGATTGAATGTGTTACAAATGTCTTTCAATTTGTGAACTTGTGGATGAAATGTATATTCTACGATGTATAAAAACTGAAGAAATAGTAATGTACCAGTGTTGAATTAAAATGAACATCAAAATACACATCATGTCCCATAGAAATCTACTTTCATTGATGTTAAATTGGGTCAGTTACTGTAGAAATATAAGGCTTTGTTTGCACCATTCACTGAAGTGAGTTTTCAGTACTAGGAAACAAATATGTATTTCAGGTGGATGAATATTTCTAAAAACAATCTTATGAAATGTTGATTATAAAAGCACATACATGAACATGAGTGAATTATTTAGGAAGTGTATAATAAGACACATATATTTCATATTTTGAAAATATATATATCACACAGATACATTAGAAAGTAGCAATATATATGCCAATCAAAATTCATCATGAAATATATATCATTCACAGATCCAAAAATATTAATTTTACTGAACATGGATTTATGTATAATGTTTTTCAACTAAGAAGCTCACTCATAGTTTGAATTTTCAGTTCCAAAAACATTTAGGAGGAGTCATCTCTTCTCATACTTTGTATATCCCAAGTTAGCCACCTCACAAAAATGTACGTGTGATACCAGGTAGGATTTTATATGTGCATATAAAAATACATGTGCTGAATTGGCTACAGAAAAAGGGAGACAGAAATTCACATATGTGTTAACTTTAAAAACACATGGAGAACCATTTCAACAAAAAATTAACAAGATTTATAACTCTTACCCTATATCATGCAAAAGGCAAGACCAACTATACGCCATGCCTCCTCTCAACCGCTTGTATTTCTATTCTGTTTGGGTTATTTTTCTCCATCGTATTAGGATTAGTAGTCAGAGTCTAGTAGGGTATGTGTTAGTGTCAGGGATTCAGTATTTTGAATGGAAAATTGAAAAATGAATCCAATGTGTATGTAAATATGTGCTACACCAAAATCTTCCCACTCTCATCCAGAACAATGCCTTGACAACACCTACGGCCCAAGTATGACATAATCAGAGGAGAAAAGTTAGAAAATCCGTGAATACATATCTAGAATGGAATATGATCAGAAGTTCACAACCTTGGAAGTGGTAGAGGAGTTTCCAAAAGTAAGGGACAGGGTAAACCCTCCAAAAACTTGAAGGTCTGCTGGCCTAGAGACTTCTTGAGAAACTGCCTGTGAGGTTGGGCACTTGAAATATATGTTGTTGTCAGGAGCTTTAGCTTCCTTTCTAGTGAGACCATAAAAGCTGGGTCTGCATCAATGTGACCAGGAGGACATGGTTTCTTATTTTCCAATGAACATGAGACAGCAGTGCTGAATTTTCCATTGTAGGTAAACTGTGGCCCCTGGGGGCTGAATGTCTCCCTGTGTGGACGTTGAATCCATATAGTCATCCTCTATTTTCATGGTGTTTCTTGCTGCTGCACTGGGAGTTTGGTATTTGCTTCACGAAATACAAGGAGTTCAACGGGGACACAGTGCAGGAGGGATTTCTGTCATGTGTGGTGGGTCAGGGTCTGCAGGAGAATACAAGAACCAGGCCTCTATCCCACATAGCTTGCCCCCTTGACCATAGCAACCTGATTCTGAACAATGTCCTGAAACCTCTCTATGTAACAAGGTGCCTTTACATATAAGGGTCTGCTGGCTTCACCATGTCAGTCACAAGCCATTTGGAATCCAATGAAAGATCTACATGGCCCCACCACAGATGTTTTATCACACACCTGCCCACCATTGCTCTAGGCCCACTACTCAGCAGGATCCAACTTTCTGGCATCTCTGTTAAACACCATTTTCATGAAAACCAGTCAATCAAGGCACTGTCTGGTATACTCATTGTTGGGAAAAGTATAAACGGCAGCCATACCCCAGAGAAAAACCCCAACATGGTGCCTAAGGACTTCTTCTTCCTACCTTCTTTTTTCTGCAGTGGTGCCAAATGTTCCCACCTGTGTGAACTCTCCCGCTGGCGCCAATTTGAAATCTCGCTGGTGGGGAACCTTAGCCCCAATAAGAACTAATTCCTGGGCTCCAGAGCTGATATCTGAAAGAACTTACCAATAAACAGTTTGCCTGCCATTTATCTAAGCCCTTCCATCTTCCCCTTAATTCTATATAAGCACACAGCTTTTTGCAATAAAATTGGAATTCTCCCAGAGAAGTGCCTTTGCGTGGGAAGTTCTTTCATTCTGGTGCCCCATGTGAGGATATGGGTGAGCTCTTTCTAACAAGAGCCCCGTCCCCTGCTCCCCCGGAGACACTCCGCCATGGTCCGCTCTTTTCAGACGCCAGCTTCCTGCACCCACCACAGATCTGATATATGTAAGCCTCCCCTGACCCTGGCTCTGCAACTCCCTTCGGGCTACCACTGGTTTTGTGACCTTGATCTTCTGGCACACTCTCCACGCCCTGTAGGGGGCAGGAAATTCCTGCCACTAAGACCTTTACTGGTCGCAGTGGACCCTCTGGTGATCCGTTTTCTTTTGGGGCGTGAGGCTTCTGAGTTTACACAAGAGGCTCTGTGGTTTTTTCTCCTCTGCTGCCTCTGCCGTTGCTGGCTAGAGTTGCTGTTTGCTGCGGGGCTGCTGTGTCTGGCTGAAGCTGCCACTCTGCTCGGGGAAAACTGAACTCCCGTCCTGGAACTACATTCTGCCGGAACCGGAGTTCTGTTTTCATTACTGACTTTTTCCGCTGCGTTCAAAAACTTTCCTGACGTCAGGTTGCCCGTGGCTCCGAACCCATTGGGTCTCACAGATCGCACTTCACTGGTGACGCCCAGGTAGTGCCCTCTGTATTTCCTCATGACGACTGGTCATTTTGGGGACGCCCACCTGACCCCCGTTCGCCCTGAGCTTCCTGAAAGCCGTTCCAGCCCGGGTTTTCTCTTTGTCTCTCTCGCTTACTCTTATTCTCTCTCTCTCTCTCTCTCTCTCTCTCTCTCTCTCTCTCTCTCTCTGTCTGTCTTCCTTCTCTCCCTGTGACTATGGACACCTCTTCATCTGTACCTGAAGCCTCACCTCTCAAATGTCTACTAAAAAATCTGGCCACACTCTCCCTCACACCAGACATCAAGCCCAAACTTCTAATCAAATTCTGTACCCAAGATTGGCCTATATATCCACTGGATAATGGCAATCATTGGCCTCCAGAAGGCTCCTTACATCCAAACTTCATCTGCGACCTTTTTAACTACTGCCAGCATCTGAAAAAGTGGAGTGAGATTCCCTGCATTTAAGGTTTTAGTCTTCTCACACAGCACCCTGTTGCTGCTCCTCCTGCCCTCCCTCTCAGGTCCTCCTTGTTTGCAAACCCTTCTCTTCCCCTACGTCTACTCCTGACTTCACAGATTCTTCCTCATTCAACCCAGCAGATGAACCCCCACCTTATCCTCCAGTCCTATCTGCCCCTTCTCTCCCACTATACCCTCCTCTTCCTCTGCCTGATTCCAGGGATCCTCAGCCTTCCATTTCATCCTCCTCCCCTCCGCCCTCTTCTGCCTGCTCCACCTCCTCCTCTTCCAAAGAGACACTCCCTGCCCCTCCCTCTCCTTCCTGTCCGCCTCCTGCCTCTTTCAGTCCTCCTGTTACCAGGTCTAAGGGACTCCTTCCCACCCCCAAGACAATCGCACCCCTTTGTGAGGTAGCTGGTCCCGAGGGTGTCATCAGAGTCCAAGTGCCCTTCTCCATGTCGGACATTACTCAGCTAGAGAGGAAGTTAGGCTCATTCACCACTGACCCCACCACTTACATTCGGGAGTTTCAATGGGTCCTGCAAGCATATAGTATCACTCATCATGACATCTACATGCTCTTGGCCAATACACTTCTCCCTGAGGAAAGTCAATGGGTCTGGGAGCTAGCCCAAGCCCATGCTGATGAAAATCATAGGACCAATCCTAACCACCCCACAGGCCCTCATGCTGTCCCAGAGCAGGATCCCCTATGGGATTACAACACCCCTGAAGGCTTACAGTCTAGTGACCTTTTTACATCCTGCCTCTTGGCGGGCCTGAAAAAGGCCATCCGCAAGGCTGTTAACTTTAAAAAGGTGCAGGAGGTCATTCAAAGGAAGGAGGAAACACCTTCAGAATTCCTGGATAGACTAACCAAGGCCCTTTAACAGTACACAAACCTCAACCCAGAAACCCCTGATGGCCGTCATGTCTTAATGAAATATGTTCTGGCCCAAAGCTACCCTGACATTAAAGCCAAGCTTAAAAAGCTTGAACAGGGCCCTGCTACTCCTTAGACTAAAATCCTCGCTGTCGCTTTCAAGGTTTTTTATGATAGAGAGGATGAAAGTGAATGCCGTAGGCAGAGGGCTGAAAATGCCAAGTTCCAAATGTTGGCCCAGGTCATTCAGAGAAGGCCATCACCACGCCATCCCAATATGACACCCCCGGGAGCTTGCTTCAAATGTGGTAAGGAGGGACATTGGGCCAGGGATTGTCCTTCACTGAGGACACCCTACAACCCCTGCCCAAAATGCCATCAAAGGGGACACTGGGGGGCAGACTGCCCAACAACCCGAAAGGGAGGTTGGTCAGCCGCCAGGCAACCACAGCCTTTCTTGGGCTTAGCAGCGGAGGATTGACGGATCCCTGGGCTTTCCCTCCAGACTATTACCATCAAGAATCAAGAGCCTAGGTTTACCTTCCTGGTGGATGGATGCTTCATTACCTTCCTCTTGGATACTGGTGCCACTTTTTCGGTCTTAAGGGAGTATGGGGTTCTACCACACCCTCAAAAACTCCTATTGTCAGGGTAGGAGGTAAACAGATTTTCCCTCAAACCCCCCCATCATGTTATATGCAGGGATCCCTTTTGTCCTTCACTCACTTCTTTCTCGTTATGAGCCATTGCCCCATTCCCCTTCTGGGAAGGGACATACTCTCACTATTAAAAGTCACCATTCACATATCACCCCACACCTCTCCTACCTCTCATTTCCTCATGATGTTCCTAGGGGCAGATACACCTCCTTAATGCACTCTCCCATGACTCTCTAAACCAGTTAAGCCTGAGGTTTGGGACACAACTACACCCCTTATGGCTAAATGCAGTCCTATTCATATTGTCTTACGGGACCCTTCAAGATATATTAGTCAATCACAATATCCACTCACAACCACAGCCCTCCTCGAATTAGAACCCATCATCCAGGATTTATTACGAAAGGGGTATCTTAGGCCTACACACTCTCCTTTTAACACCCCCATTCTGGCACTTAAGAAACCTAAAGTGTCCTACAGGCTGGTTCAAGACCTTCTCCTTGTCAACTCCTCTGTGGTCCCCATCCACCCGCTAGTGCCCAACCCTTACACCCTCCTCTCTCAGATCCCTGCCACTACTACCCACTTCTCGGTCCTAGGTTTAAAAGATGCATTCTTTTCTATTCCCTTGTTCTCAGAATCTCAGAATATCTTTGCTTTTACATGGACTGACTCTCACATCCACCATTCTCATCAGCTTTCCTGGACTGTCCTCCCACAGGGATTCAGGGATAGCCCCCATCTCTTTGGCCAAGTTCTTGCCCAGGACCTCACATCCTTTCACCCGACCTGTCCTGACGCTATTCTCCTTCCATATGTCAATGACCTTCTTCTATGTAGTCCCTCTGGGAACACTCTCAATCCCACACCGCTCAGCTTCTTAATTTCCTAGCAGACAAGGGATATAGGGAGTCTCCCCACAAGGCCCAGGTTTCCCATTCTTCTGTCACCTCTCTTGGTTTTTGCCTTAGACCCGGGAAAAAGGAAATAACACTGGATAGGAGGCAACTCCTCTCTGATCTTCCAGTGCCCCATATGAAAGCCAAAATACTATCATTCCTAGGATTAGCAGGTTATTTTAGGGCCTGGATCCCAAATTATTCTCTTCTATCCAAACCCCTGTATGACCAAGCAAATGGACCCCCTAGTGAATCTCTTGTCTCCTCCCCCATCTACCACTTCCGCAGGTTTCAGCAACTCCTCTTAAAGGCACCTGCCCTTCACCTTCCTGATCTTTCAAGACCATTTCATCTATATGTCCATGAAAAAGGGGGGCAAGCACTTAGGGTCTTAGGTCGAAACTATG